>NC_034603.1:2616387-2620029 GCF_900095145.1 Mus pahari | reverse complement strand
ACACACACACACACACACACACCACAGAGGACTGTTACTCTATTTGAGCCTTGAAAAGTGAACACCATCTCTTCCCCCGTCTCACTCACAAAGCACAAGGAGTTGGAGCCACTGGCTTAGGGCCACACAATGAAGGAGGAAGGAAGCTGGGACTCAGGTTGGGTTGCAGAGCTCAGCCTTTCTCAAGTACAATGATTGCCTTAACAAAAAACTAGTTGTCACCTCAAGGCAGAAATGAGAGTTAGGAACCCTAAGCAGAATTCGGCTGAGCTAGAGCTGAGCTGTAGGAGAACCTTGCTGTGGGACCTTTGCATTGTTTCATGTCACTCTCTGTTCTGTTCCACGGCTATGTCCCAACTTGAAGAAACCCTGCGAGCCTACTTTATCCTGCAGACAGGGGGAGCAGCTGGCTCTGAAGAAGCACTGTGTACAACCCAGCACAGAGCAGATGGTCTGGACGTGCTGAGTGAAGGAAGGAAGGAAGGAAGGAAGGAAGGAAGGAAGGAAGGAAGGAAGGAAGGAAGGAAGGAAGGAAGAGTGGTTAGACGGGGTGGAGATTTCTCATTAATTTTTTTTATACCTTTGGATGCGTTTGTGGCCCACAACAAATGCTTCCCAATTCACCAATAAAGACTCCAGTACCCATACCATATCTAGCAGACTGGCTTTCCTCCTTGGTTACCAACCCTCAGGCACTTAGGGATCACTTACAGCTGTGCAATGAGCTGTGTGAGTTAAATCAGTGGTATCCAGGTTGGTCCTAAGAAACCCCTTTAGGACCCGTTTGTAAGATTTGGGGAAGGAAAACCTCATCTTCCCAATTTCATTTTCCAGGAACTCCTCATGGAGTTCACGTGACCCCAACCATCTGTCTGTCGCACACAATGCGCTCCCATGTGTGGTCTCCTTCCACTGAACAATGTTGACCTTTATGCAAGTTTGAAAACCAACAGACAAAGTGTGAGGTGTGCCCAGCCCTGAAGTCTCATGATCCTGTAATTTTCCTTCATTAATATAAGAAGGCACGTGACATTCTAGTGTTCATGCATTGGGCCCAGGTCTTTAACCTCCATAATATAGGAGTTAGAAGCAGCCACAAAACACAAAACTAATGAGGAAGCCTTCTGCTCCCCGGGGTTTATAGTCTAAATAAGTTAAAGAGGTTCTGAAAACCCAGAATGAGACCTTTGAGCTTCTTGTGTGGACAAGGTATGGTTCATAGAATGCTTGGCCACACAAGATCTTGAAAAGTATAGAAATTATCTGATCTCACAGAAATAACCCTAGAATGAGAATTTTAGAATAAAATAGATTCAGACAGAGCTCTGCCATCTGCTCCCGAGTGACTCCCTTCTGTAAACGGAGTGACAGGGCCCACCTTCAGCACTTTGGAACTTTTAATTGAAATACACTGAATAAAGCCCTGACTCGCTCCTAAAGCTGTCTACAATACTTTACGGGGACACAAAGAGAAGGACAGCTTGCCCACACCACTTTCAAGCAATCTCCCAGTGGCCATTGCTATCACATGGCCCATGGGCAGCCCGTGGGCAAACCAGACCCTGGCACCTGGAAAGCCAGTCCTCCCACCCCCAGTCTCCTCTTCATCTCCCCAAACTGGCCCCCAGGTGCTAGTGTGCAGGGGCGAGGCCCTGGAGGGGGCACTGGAATGCCACAAGACCTCGCTCTCAGGAATTCAATATAGAAAACACATTAAGACCTGTTTACATGGAACTGCTGTTTATAATTATTGCTCCCTATGGGATATTCCCCCACTGCTTCCTCCAATCCTGCTTTAAACTGCTCAACTAATAGAGCTTTTCTGGCTTCCCCAGGGAGACATTCACAGATGCTAATAGAGCCATAATTCAAAAATTGCTTGATATACATGCCCTCAATTTTCCCCAAGAACCACCTAAGTGAAGAGCCCCAAGCATGCAGCTTGCTCATTGGCCAGAGGCAAATAAACATGCCTGGCATTAAATATACAGCATGCTGTTCATCCAGGTCACCACCGAGCCACAACTGTTCTCATGCTTTATCCTACGAGATCCCTCTGCCCCAAGAGCACCCAGCCAGCTGCTGGGTGGGTTCCCAGAGGCCTCCAGAGTCTGCAAATCTCTCCCGAAATATTTCAGATAAAGCAAGAGGGTCAGTGTGACCCCCCTCCATGCCCTGGTGAGGCAGGGACTCAGAGCTCAGCAGCTCCAGACAGAATGACTTCATCTTACTGATGGGTAAGGGGGAGGGCAGAAAGAGAAGCTCATCCCAGTGTTACATCAATCATCATCACATTGCATAAGCCACACCACCATTACAGAATCACCGGAAGTGTAATCTCAGACACTGAGAGTGAATAACGACTCTGGTGATGCTCTGCATCGCTCCAGCTTTCTGAGAGCTGGCATATTGAATGGCAAAATGGGGGACCACATTACTGCACGGGGTTATTGGGGCATTGGAGGGAGACGAGTAAGCACAAATCTAATTTATCTTTACAGACAGACATTCAATAAATGGCCCTCTGTCTTCCCCGCTAACATCTGAATGTCATAGGAATGGATGCTTTGATGGGCTTGTTAAACAAGTGCGGATGTTAAGCAATTTTTGATGCTGAAATTAGGTGATTAAGAGAAGTAGATTAGGACTGATTAAACTAACGTTGACTTCCACAAAATGAATATGTTTAATGAAACTCGCTATCTAGAGAGAAAATTCATATAAAATGAAAATAGCATAGGTTCAAATGACTTTAGAGACCATACTCAAGACAGGATTCATCACTGATTAATAAACTGAAAATAAAGAGAGCCAACCAGTGGTGGTAACACAGAAGAAACCCAGTGTCCTTCTGGGGTTTGTGGCAGAAGGTAATGAGAACCAAGAAAATGGAAGTCACTATGCCAGAACTGGGGGTTGGAGCCCAACCCCAGGTTTCCCATCCCGGTCCCCTGTCCTCTCATTAATTCCTGCTGGCCCATGGTCTTTGTGTTGTTGACATTCTTGGGAACAGGACAGAAGACATACACACTGTATCTTGTTGATGGAAGCAGATTGGCACCTAGGTAGCGTGGCCACAAATGTCTACACGGTTTAAAATCCTACCTTTATTTACACATAGGTAGACTGGAGGGACAAGAAATGCACCACAGCCTACCACCCACCCTCTGCATGCTGTGGAAACAAGTACCTGGTTTCTTACATACTTAGTATCCCCTGAAAGGCCCTGAGAAATAAGTGTCCTTCACAATAAGGCAATGCCACCAGAGTAGTGAAGCCACACAGGAAGTATGTGACAGAGGTAAGACTAAAATCATTCCAGTCCCTGGGCTCAGCAGCCAGCTCACTTCATTCCTCCCCCTCAACAGGAGAGGCTCAATCACCTTGAACACACACACTGACACAAAGGAGCCTCCACTGACATGTAAGTGAATGCTCTGTTAGTAAATGCATAGACAACCCTTTAAGCTCCCCTTCTGTAGCTATATTACTGTGGCAGCCACCTTTCTATTTGGAGGAAGGATTAACACACATCAAGAAAGGTCTAGGCACAAGGCAAGGCCTGGGCNAAGTAGTGGGAGTGGGTGGGTAGGGGAACAGAGGTGGGGGGAGGGGTATGGGAAACTTTCGGGATAGCATTTG
>NC_034603.1:2614271-2616176 GCF_900095145.1 Mus pahari | reverse complement strand
AATTAAATCTCAAAAAAAAAAAAAAAAAAAAAAAAAGGTCTAGGAATGACCTAGAACAGTGGCTCTCGACCTTCCTAATGCTGCCATCCTGTATTAACACATCCTCTTGCTGTGGTGAACCCAACCATAAAGTTATTCCATTGCTACTTCATAGCTATAATTTTGCTACTATTGTGAGTCATGATGTAAATATGTGATAGCTGATGTGCAAGCCCAATAGGATTGTGTCTCACAGGTTGAGAACTACTGACCTAGAGGAAAACAAGAAGATGCAGGCTTACAAGAAACACAGAGTAAGATGTTCAACCTCACATCTTTCATCCCTGTGTTTTTTGCACACTACCCTTGCAGGAACCACTAATAGCCTAGCCTGCTGTAAAGCACCCCAGCCTGCTGCTGTAAAGTACCCCAACCTACTGTAAAGCACCCCAGCCTGCTATAAAATACCCCAGCCTACTATAGAGTGCTGCAGCCTACTGTGAAGTACCCTGACTCACTGCTGAACTTCAGACTCCTCAGGCACATAGGGACAAATGGCAATCTGCCTGGCCCTCCAGGATGACAGATGCTGTTGTTGGAAGATGGGGAGAAGGCTGAAGTGCTCTCAACCGAAGACTTTGATTTACTTTCTGGACCACTTTAATCAGCAGTCTCATGTCACAGCTGCACACTTTTTCAGGAGTAATTAGAGTGCTAATCTGTAAGAAAGATGTCTATTAAGAATAAATTAATAATAGCAAGTGCATTTTGGCTGGCAATCTTGAATGATATGGCCATCCTATAATAATTCATGTGTTTTGAATGAGCCTGAGACATGTTTCCAATGAACCACAGATGGTTTGTCTTCAGTATCCTATTGTGCAAGTTTGTTTCTTTGATGCTGTGAAGGGGTTTATTTTGCTTACAAGTTACAGACCCGCACCAAGTGAAGCCAGGCAAGCGCTCAGTGCAGGCACTGAAGCAGAGACCATGGAGGAACGCTGCTTACTGGCTTGCTCCGCTACCTTTCTTACACAGCCCAGGACAACCTGCTCAGAGGTGGAGCCACCTACAGTGGGCTAATGTCCTCTTGCATCAATTACCGATTAAAAGAAAAGTGCCTTACAAACATGCCAAAAGCCGATCTGAGGGAGGTATTTTGTTGTTTAATTGGTGTTCTCTCTTCCTGGGTGCATCACGTTGACTAGTGCTGACGATAACACCTATATGAAGACATTACAAACAGGTATATTCTAAATGGCAAAACAGAACCTGATCAGGTCTCGATTGGGGAAACTCCAAGCTCTCTCTAATCTTCAAAGTTCACCCCATCATCACCTAGAACAGTGGTTCTCGACCTTCCTAATGCTGCCATCCTGTAATACAGCATTATTAACACATCCTCTTGCTGTGTGAACCCAACCAAGGGGAAGGAACTGAGGTGACAGTCCCACCGCTCTCTAGCATCCAGATGAGCCCCACATTTTATCCCTAGGCTGACAGAAACCAGGTTGTATGAGCCGGACAGCTACTAACCAAGCTTTCATGACAGAGGAAGTGGGGATTACAAACTAATCCTTGTAAGCTTGGGGAATTTAGGGTATGAAATCCTTTTGACACAGAGCTTTCCACTGAGAAGTTACTTTGAGATTTATTTCCCTTCCCCTTCACACTCAGAACCATGAAGAACATTTGAAGTTCTTCCAATATAGGTCTGGGTACATACTACAGTGTTTCAAGACTAGAGAAAGTACCAATCAACTGTGGACTCTGTGGGTGGAGCCATGGAGAGGCGGGATACAATGGAATAGACCCGGAGACCTGGAAACAACCCAGTGAAGGAGGCACCAGAGGGAGGGAGGCAGGAGCATGTGCAAGTGTGTGCAAGTGTCAGTCAGGGAGTCAGAGTGTGCAAGTGTCAATCAT
>NC_034603.1:2596374-2613476 GCF_900095145.1 Mus pahari | reverse complement strand
TATAGGGTCAGAGTGTGTAAGGTTAATATAGGGTCAGAGTGTGTAAGGTTAATATAGGGTCAGAGTGTGTAAGGTTAATATAGGGTCAGAGTGTGCAGGTGTCGGTCATGGGGTCAGAGTGTGCAGGTGTCAACCAGGATGTCAAACTGAAGAAGCATTAAGCACAGAGGGGGAGGGAGAAGAGGAGAAAGATGACATGGGTAGGAGAGAGAAAGGCAGGCAGGTCATAAAGGACCTTGGATGTTGCCTTCAAAAGCATAGCCTTGTCCCCTCAGGTAATGGGAGCCATAGAAGGCTTTAGGGTGAAGCAGGATCAGATATACCTACCTCGAATGCATCTTATTTCCTTCTGCTCCCATGCATCTGCAGAGGAAGTTTCTGAAAGTCTCTCCTATCCTCCCTCCACACACAGAATCCTCCTGCCCTGTTATACATGTACTAGCAAGCACGCACACACACGTGCGCACGCACACACACGCACACACACACACACACACACGTGCGCACGCACGCACACACATGCGCACGCACACACACACGCACATACACACACCTTCCCATTTACTAAGTTCCATTTCTTTGAATTTCCTCCCCATCATTACTCCCTAGAGGAAGCACCCCCTACATGCCTACACGTCCCTGATCCCAGCTACTCCATCCACAGTGCCAACACACACTCTTGCAGTATTTCCCAATGTTGTAACTCTTCACACCTGCTAATCTTGGGTTCTCTCCCTCATGTACCAAGTCTTAGTCTCTGTGAACAAGACCATGTCTGTCTGGGCTCACCAATGCCTATCAATGAGAAGGGCACTCACTAGATGCTCCACAGTTATCTGCTCTTCGTTGTCTCCAAAAGACCTTCCAACATGTTCACACAGGGAGCCTGGCTCTCACCAGGGTCCAGTCTACAGGCTGGAGGCTGGTACACCCCAGAAGTAAGTCTTAGGGAGAGATGCCAGTTCCTTGGAATCAAATCTTAAGAAGGCTAACAACTCCCAGTGCTGTGTGTAGGAAATGACAAAGGAGACTTTTTGAGCCTGTACGTCTGCTGGCAGAGCCTATTGTTCTAATGCATACAGGAATTCCAACCTCGGGGTTGCAACTGTGCCATGACCATCTTTCTAAACCTCATGGCTACTGACATGACACTCGGCACTCAGAAGGCACTCTGCGAGTGCAATTAGAGAGTGAACATGGAGCTCTCAGGAGCCCTGGTCTCCAGAGAATCTGCTTTGGCTCACACAGCAGGCCCAGGCGAAGGGCTTCTTCCACAGCCTCAGGACCAACCAGTTTTTACAAATTATCAACATCTCCCCATTAGCTGTTGCAATATTAAATTGTGTGACTGGAAATGAATGAATGATCCCACGGGCGAGTGAGAAAGACCAAGCAGCAGGATTTAATAACAAGTCCTGCCCTCTCTCCAAGCAGAAGGTCTCTCTAATTAAATATTAAAAATCTATCCACACAGCCAGAGCCAAAAAAAAATTGCTTTTTCAGCAGCGTGGCTTGGAGTCACTGCCTCAAAAAAAAAAAAAAAAAAAAAAAACAGGTACTGTAAGAGTGACCTCTCAGGGACCAGCCAGGGCACCAGGGACATCTGCATGGTGAACAGACGTTGATGTTGCTCAGGTTGTCCTATCTTTGCGTGTTTCATCCTTCTGAGGACTATGAGCTGTGGATTACATCACATACAGTCCTCATGAGAAAACTGAGGCTTTGAGGGGGGCAGTGACTACCACAAGCCAGGTTGCACTCGTGAAAATGTTTGGATTTAAATCATTCTGAATGGTTATGCAACTTGCTCAGTGATTGCAGCAGTTAACGATGTGGACTTCGACATCACACTGGCTTGGGTTTGAATCCAGACTACTGAGTGCTATGTGGCCTCGGGCAGATCACCCTGTATCCCTAGGTCATGGGTTCTTCCTTTATAATGGTGACAAGAGGTAACACATGACACACACTACTGAAATCTTCGTTGCTATAGTGATGATCAGCACTCCAACTGCAGTCCCCATTGTCTCAGGAAGTACTCCTCCGAGTCAGTTCCCTGCCTGATCCACTGTTCCCAGTATTAGTAGCTGAGTAACACTTACTAACCAACACCCTATGCACATGACATCTTCTCTTAGTATTTCATTTCAATATCACAAGAGTTTGGCAACATGTAGATTAGCCATACCCTTTCCAAGATGTTGGAGCATAAGCTGAGAAATGACACAGGTGGCTGAGGCGGCATCAGAGAGGATATCTAAGCCAGAGGCTCTGCCCTTAACTGCCTGACTTCCCAGCATGCATTGCAGTGATGTACCCCAAGCCTGAGGCTTTGCGTCCCCCCCCCAGGGTTTCTTGGGACTGAGGAATTCTCCACATTTGCCTTGACGCTCCTAAGCAAAGGCTCTTACGGATTTCTTCATATTGGAAAAGCAAAGTAGGCAGAAAATTTAGAAAACACACCTAAGCAAGAAAGAAGGAAACAGTCATGTGTAATCCTAACCCTCAATGACTCCCCAACATGCCAATATATCTTAGCAGGAAGGAATAGATCAATGCAAGACTCGTGATGCAGTATACAATATGATGTGATGTTATATGTGATATGATACAATATATGATTTGTGTTATGTGATATGCAATATGATATGTGGTATGCTGTGATATGCTGTGATATGTGATATGATATGATATGATATATGGTATTCTGTGATATGATGTGATATGATATTTGATAGATGTGATGTGATATGAGATGGTATGATGTGATATATATATATGATATGTGTTATGTGATATAATATGTGGTATGCTGTGATATGATGTGATGTGATATATATCATGTGATATGTGATATGATATGATGTGATATTATATACGTGATATGTTATGTGATAAATGATATGTGTTATGTGATGTGACATGTGATATATGTGGTATGCAGTGATATGATGTGATATAATATGTAATTTGATATTATGTGATATGATATATGTGATATGTGTTATGTGACATGTAATATGGTATGTGGTATGTAATATGATATGTGATGATGTGATATGATATGACAGACCAGTAGGGAGATATGTGTTTCCTGTTTCATGACATTTGCAAAGTGCGGCTAGAGTCTCTATACCTGGTTTCCTTGCATCCTACTTTCTTCCAGTTTGCTTCAGTAAAAATCACATCTTTTCTTCGTGTTTAATCTTTACCTTTTAATTACAACTATGGAGACCTATTTCTCCACACAGGGTCATGTGGCACCTAAAATGGGAGTAAAGGAGGTGGTTACTGATTAGCTAGAAAAAAATTTCAATCCTGGGAGATTTTTTTCCAGCCTTATAATATTCAGTGCCACGGAGTCAGGTCTCCAGCCAAGGCTGAAACAGGGCTTCTCAAGCCCTTTGCTATCCTAGCTGAAACCTCAAATACCTCAGACTGTAGCTTTTATTAACTGAGAAGAGGAAATGGATGCTCTTCCCCTTGCCCTCACTTTCAGAGAACTGGGACCTAGTGAAGGGCCTCAGACCTGTGTGATTCATCAGGGCCCTTGCTGCAATAACCCAGCCATGGGAGCAAGCAAAGCCCTCAGGCAGAGAGCTAGCCTGGAAAAGCCATCTCTACAAAACTCTAGCCAATGAGGAAGGGCGGGGTAGATCGCAGTCCTACGACTGACATCAGACCTCACAGAGCAATTAGTACTGTGATCCATGACTCTCTATGGTCTTCCCAAAGCACACGTAAGCCAACTCTGGGCTTGCCTTGCTATTTGCTGCTGCTGGAACTTCAAACATGGCTCCTAGGTCCAAGACAAGACAGGGCAAGGCTTTGTTACTCTCCTCTGGATCTCCTTTTCTTTTTAAACACATGCCACCTGACTCCATCCCTGACACACTGGCCACCACTCATCAGTCTGTCTGCCCTCCCCCTTCTCCTCCTTCCCCTCCTCCTCTTCCTCCTCCTCAAGTTCTTACAAAGGCTGTTCTCTCTACCCACAATGCCATTCTTTATTCCTTACTTGGCCTTCCCCATCCTCAGTATCAAGGATACAGCACAGAGTATCTGCTTCCACCAGGAAACTGAGTCACAGGAGCAAGAAGTTTATAGAGGAGAAGACACAAAAGCTGATGGTGCTAAGCAGCAGTGACCACATCAGTGTCATGTTTTATTCAATGAAAACATCATAAACCCAGAAGTACCAAACTCTTCTTCCCATGGAATTTATCTATTATCCCCTCACAAGAGAGACAGACAGACAGACAGACAGACAGACAGACAGACAGACAGAGACAGGAACCATTCTCAATGCAATTTATATCTGTGGCTTTAAACAGGGCCAATCCATAACTTGATGACAAACCTTACAACCTGAGTCTTGATCCTGGGACTCACTCAATGGAAAGAGAACTGACTCCCCAAAGCTGTGTTTCGACTTTCATACACACACTGTGGAATGCAAGCAGGCATGTATGTGTGTGTGCATGTGCAAGCAAACACAGACACAGACACAGCATGCATGCACGCGTGCGCACACACACACACACACACACACACACACACACACACACACACACTAGACTGAAGAGAAAGACATATCTCCACCCCAGTTGCAGAATCCTCCAAGATGTGGTCTTCGTGAAGAAGGGCTTTGGAACTTGAAGTGAAGGTGCAGGCTGCGAGCACTAGAGAGGTGTCATGCTTAGCATGACTTGAAACTGTCTCTTGTATGTGAGGCTTATTTTTAAAGATTCTTAATCCCAAATGAAGCTTTATAGTGAGCTTCCCTGAGGACTAAATGCTGAGAGGCCCTGCTACCTCCCTGTGAGGCATTCAGAAGGATTGAAAACTTGAAGGCAGAACTCCATCTGGAAAGTTCCGTTAAAGCATCATGCCAGGCTCAGCACTTACTTCTACAGACCACTAGACAGATTAAATAGCCTCAGAGCCCTGTGACCTGATAATGTAGTCACAGCTTCGTATGGCTAATTAATCAGGGGCTCATCCGCCCTCCTGAACTACAAAAGGCTTCCAGCCAGCCCTCCAGCTTGATCCCAGGTTACTCATGTTGTGTAAGCTTCCCTAGGTCTCACCCAACTCACAACCCAGCAAAGACATCCAGCAGGAAGCTAAGCCCCCAAGGAGGCTTTGCCTCCAAGTGGGGAGAACACCAGGGCAGTGCCCGCTAGATGCCAGGCCTTCTCTGCAGAGGTTGCCTTGACCTTCACAGACTGGGAGGTGGAGGTCCCTGTGATCTGTCTGCTGCTGCACCCTCTGACTTTGGGAAGATAGAAGTGTCTGCTCAGGTTCCGCTGTGCTGGGACTCAAGCTGAGCGATATCTAGGCACAAAGTCCCTGTCTTTCTCTTCTTGCTCACGGCCACCCAACTGCCACCTCACCTTCCATGGCTACCCTGTATACAACAGTGCCCCCACAACCTGTTTCTCTCCAGTCTTATAACCCTATTTATTTTCTATCAGGGCTCCAACACCACATTTGTGCCTGGTGGCCATTGTCTTATTTAATAATGCCTGGATGACATCTGCTAGAGACTTGGAAATTATTCAGTGAATGGATGGTGAATTGATGGTACTATCCTTTTCAACACTGAATTGCCGGAATGATGTCTCTACATTTCATCTTCCATGCTAGAGAGTCAGTGTTATGACCTTGGACAAATCCAGACTCCTTCCAGGACCCTAGCTTGCAAATATAGAAGGCAGAATAAAAACCCCTCTGCATGGTTAGAATTCCCCGGGTTTTACACACATTAACTGAAGTGAAGGCTGCCTGGAAGTTCAGGAAATGGAAACAAAGGTAGCAATCCAGATAGATGACAGAGGCAGAGGGGGACATGGGAAATGGACTTCTGCAGGTGTTAGAGACCTTCCTTCCTGACACCTCAGACTGGGTTCCTCAAATTCACAAGACTAGAGAGGCTTAACTAGAGAAATCTGGTCCACCACTTGTGTGAGACAGGCACAAACACGGCTGTAGGAGACTGGATCTAGCTGACTCTCGGGATGGCTGTAGAGCATCTGACATCAGCGGGCTCTGAGACTGGTCTCTGCTCTCCACTTACCACCTTTGGGATATCTCTGACCCTGTGTCTCCAGATGAAATGGGGATGAAAACGCATCGCTGAGAAATAAACTAACAATGAACATGTAATAGTGATATTGAAAACCTGCAGGGGATTGCATGAAATGATGTAAACAAAACTCCCAGAATGCTCACTTTATAAATAGTCTATTTCCTCTCTGAGCCTCAGTTTCCTCCTCTGTGAAATGGGAATAATCGAATGTATTCCTCACAGGAGCTAAACCAAGCACAACATTCTAAAACATACAGCTAACCCATACTGAGTCCAGGACCCACAGGTCTGTCCTGGCTTTGATGCATGTGACATAAGCAGACAGAAGACATCTCTAAGGTCATGTCCTGAGGCTACCCAGGGCATCCTGAACCTTCTGTGTTGGTTGGGACCTCAAAGACATGAACTTTGATCATATTTCTAGACTGTCCCAAAAACCTAAAAGTTAATTGGAAAAACATAGTACTGGGCAGAGGAGAGACATTGTTGGGTAGGAATTGTAACTTTGCACAGGGTATGTGAATGAGTGACAAAATGCTCCCTGTACTTCCTGTTGAAGGGGTAATGAGTGGTAGGGATTGGAGCTTACTAGAAAGCGTGTGTGTCCTGGCCAAACTTCACTGCTGCTTTCCTGCTGCCTGTGTCCCACATAGGAATGGAGGCCTTGCATGGCAGACATTTCTAGAGAAGCCAACATTCCAAATTTTTATGTGCAATAAGTGGTGGAATTCACAGTAAAAAGAACTGAGCCAATGATAGTGCTCTGGCATACTTTGAATTTTCGAGCTAAAGTGTCAAATTACAGAATTGGCCACATGAGTAACACAACACTCTTAGTCTATTTCCTGCTACACTCCTGTAGTGCTGTTCACTTAACACATATTGAGTGCTTACTATGTACTCCAGTCAGGTTTCAAGAATGGGTGGGAACAGTGTCAGCTGTGGCACACTCTAATAGAAACAGTGTTTTGCATGTGATTAGATTCCAAAGCTGTTGCAGAGGATATGCACGGGGGGGGGGGGGGGAAGGATCACACTCAAGATCACATTGATCTTTCTATGCCAGTGTGAATCTGGGCTTTGCCTGAAGTTACCTCAGCAGCAAGTAGTGTGTGTGTGGTGGAGAACCTCACAGAAAGGGACCATCGGGGAGCCAGTCCCAGCGCCTCCCCCACATCAAGCCCACACCCCACCCCTTGGGTTCTATTTCAGTCCACACACTCTATTTTTACTCAAAGTAGATTTAAGTGGGACAGAACCCTCCCCGATACCGCCCCCCATCGCCTGGGTTTCGTTGGTAGCGGTGCCTTGTGGTAACAATCTGGGACCTGAAACAATTTAGGAAGACAGCGGGGCTTTGAAACCGGCTGTATTTTCTCTTTTTATGATGGTTCATTTTACATTTTTATTGGCTCTCCAATGATTGCTCCCGGCTCTCTGACGAGATGTGAGATGCGCTGACATTTCTGGAGATCAATATATTAATAAATCACGAAGTTCATAATGTCTGATTTGCTTCTAAATGAGACAGAACTATTATCACCATAAAGTTGCACATAAAATATGCCCAATTGTGATGTATTGTGTAGGCTAAGCATAACCTTTCCCCAAAAGAAGGAAACAATCAAAGCTGAATAACCTCATTAATAATTCAAGGTGTGTCTGCCAAGGCTTCATTTATTAAGTGCACAGTTAAGAGGCTTCCACACTGAGTCCTGGAAAGGAAGCCACTACCTTGACATTGCCTCCTGCCTCTGGGCAGGCACACACATTCTCATACAGACTGACTGACTGCAGTCCCCGAATTTGGCAGTTCATGTGCCAGCTAAGGGTAATGTCCAGTGGCCTTCTCCAGCTAAGAAATAGACCAAAACAATACATGCAATAACCGTTTGGATTATTAAGGGCAGAGGACATGAAGCCATGTGATAAACTCCAGAGAGAAAAAGGCAGGACATTTTCTCGATGGCTGTCAATTATTATGTCTATTTGCTAAAGCTCCAGGCACTGTTTCTGGTCTCGTTACCCATAGATACCTTGCCCTGTTCCGTGGCCGCCTTCAGTCTTGATGCTCTCCCATCCAGAGTCGTTGGGTCTGCTAAAAGCCATTACAGTTAATAAAGACAATAATGGGCATGTTAGCCAGTCAGTGTCCAACCCGAACTGACAATCCGCCCTTTTAACAGAGCAAATTGCAGAACAAGAAAATTCCCCCATATGGTAAAGAAGTCCATTTAATTAACTAGATCCACCAGGAAATGTGCATAACCATGACCTGCACAGTATCTAACTACCTGACCATTGGATTCTGCTGTTGAGGGCGCCATTCAAATCACCATCACGATACAAGCAAGAATCGAATTATGTATTCTGGCACCTATTGTGCACACAGACATGGTACAGACCTTATCTTACCTAGATTTACAGCTACAAGGCACATATGATTATAACTCATATTAGTCTAATAACTGTGTACCTCCTAGGGACAGTGAGATGATCAGATCAATTCTAAAATTATTACTCTGCTCTCTGAGCCCACTAAGCAAGGCACTTGATACAGCAGACACTCTCTCGGCTCCCTTCCATTACTTCTCTGCTTGAGATATCCCACATGATGTGCGGAAGCTGATGTTAGCACGAGCAACAGACAGAAGGCTTCTTATCTTGGATTACAAGGACTAGGCTGACTGGATGAAATTAACTTTTGACTCTTCATCACAGTGGTTTGAGATAGTTAAACATATGTCACATGTCCTAAAGTAGCAATGGTAGTATGCTGGGGCCCAGTTATCCTGGGGGATCATCTTCCCCTTTTCACTTCACTTCACATTGATAGCCTGAGCCGTGGTGGGAGTGTTGACAGTAAGGACATTAATAAATGATGTCTTCTTCCCCCCCCCCCCAAGAGCAGCTATAGACGTTTAAAACCCACCAAGGCTAATGTTCTACTTGGAGACCATCTTTCCTAGCAAGTTGTCCAACTGCTCAGCTTGTTCACACCTCACCAATTCAATGAGTTTCCACCTTGAGTAAATGCTACACTCACTTGAGATGAATCCTCTCGGACTCTCGCTCAGAGCAATTCTTTTTTCAATTTCTCTTTACTCCTTCATGCCTCCATCTTAAACTGGAAGAAGGAAAAAAATAAATAAAAAAAGAAGCGCCACCTTCCTTCCTGAAGACTTTTCATTTACAATGAATTGTCATCACCGTTTCTTAGTCAAAAGGAGTAATAAAAACCCCACCCATGTTTTCCTGTTATTTCCTGCAAGGATAGCGTAGCTCTTGAGACTGCTGTCTGCTTCCCAGGCCAGCCAAGCTCATTAACGCGCTAGCTCCACAGGATGGAGGATGAGGGTCACCGTCCTGCTGAGTCCAAAAGAGAGCCCGTAGGGGCTTCCCCACCACCATCTGAACGCTGGCTGGTGGCCGGATTTGGACTCTGTTTGACTAATTGCCCCCTAGAGCCACAGCTGGAGAGACAAGGTAAACTGTCAAAACTGTCATCTCAGGCACTTTTTCTAGACAAAGTGGTCCACTTAAAGTATCATCTAGACACTGCCTGTGGCTGATGAGCTCCGGGGAGGCCGCGAAGTCTCAGCTGCAGAAGATGTTGCTTGGAGAAGGGGACATGATGGACTCGGCCAGCTCCTTGCCCAGAAGCACCGCATAGGGCTCCTGCTTCCTTCCCCAGCACTGACATCTAAGTAAATCTTTTCCCTCTGCTTTTCAAACTTGCTCAAAAAAACTAAATGAATGTGACATTCTCCTGTCACAAACAGAACTTGGATGTCATGGTGTATACAGTGACTATGTGGACTTCTAATGGCTGTGTTAGATTCTGAGAGGAAATCTTTGGCAGTAAGCACCACCTGCCTAGAAGCTGTAGGGGACATGCAACAAGCTCATCCTCACGCATTCAGTGCCCTGTGGATCAGAAGACCAAGTGTGCCCTGCCATTGGGCGAAAGGGTAATGAGCCCAAATAGGCTCTGTACTGAAGACCTCTGAGGTCACTGACCCTCGGCTTCCAGCTAATGGAAATAGAAAGTAAAGATGTGGCCATGGGTCTGTTCCTTAGAAACGTTTTCAGGACAGAGGTGTAAATGAATGAGAAATGTGTAAATTCAATTTTGCTTAAAAAGGGCAGGAGGGGTTTCAAGATTAAGAGAACAAACGCTTGAAGCAAAACATGATTTGAGTTTTATTGAACCAAGAGGACTGGGAAAAATATCCGGAACACTCAGAAAATCTTTATCAGGCTCAGCTCGGGCACTCATGGGACTTGTTGTTAAGTTATAAAAATCAGAGCTGATGAGCTGTTTGTCTGGGTAGATTTTGCACTCACCTCAGAGTTTCAGTTGTGAGAATTTGAGCCTTAAGATTTCTAACCCAGACTGGACTTTCCCCTCTCTGCTGCGTGCAAGGACAGAAAAGGAGCTCAGCCCTGATTGTTGGAAGAAGCCATTGATCAAAATCTACCGTTGACCGCACCTGGAACAAAGCGCTCACACGTATCTACAGAGGGACGGGGAACATCTGAAGGCCAACATATGATCACATATGATTGCCAGTGTGGCTCCTGGTGTGCCCAGCATAGTTTGGGGAACACTGAACCATTAGAAGTAAGATTTTAGGGCGGGAGGAGGGTATAGGGAACATTTGGGATAGCATTTGAAATGTAAATGAAGAAAATATCTAATAAAATAAATTTTAAAAAAAGAAATAAGATTTTAAGAGAGACTATGGTGCTCTGTACTGTTCATATACCTTGTCATGTCAATTATTTTCAGTTTTTAAAACCTCCTTTTGAAGGGCTGGAGAGATGACTCAGGGGTTAAGAACACTGGCTGCTCTTCTAGAGGTCCTGAGTTCAATTCCCAGCAACCACATGGAGACTCATAACCATCTGTAATTGAATCCAATGCCCTCTTCTGGTGTATCAGCAATAGTGTGCTCACTTACATAAAATAAATAAATCTTTAAAAAACAAAAACCTCCTTTTGAATCTCGCTTCAACCGCCCACATGTTTTGACACTTCCTGTTACTGCACTTTAGTGTTTCTGAGACATGAGTGACTTAGAAATTAGTATGTGATGAATTTAAAGAATGAGAAATTATCCAGGGGCATGCTTGGTTCCATGCTGAGGACTTTTTAGAACTCTAGCTTATTAGTGACAGCATGCTTCATTCCTGCTTACAAAACACATCCTGCCTCAGACATCACGGACACCAGGGGCATGCTTGGTTCCATGCTGAGGACTTTTTAGAACTCTAGCTTATTAGTGACAGCATGCTTCATTCCTGCTTACAAAACACATCCTGCCTCAGACATCACGGACACCAGGGGCATGCTTGGTTCCATGCTGAGGACTTTTTAGAACTCTAGCTTATTAGTGACAGCATGCTTCATTCCTGCTTACAAAACACATCCTGCCTCAGACATCACGGACACTAGCTCTGGGTCCCTGGGAAAGATCCGTGTGGGTAAATGTTCTTCGTGTACTGCAGAAGAACCCTCCATATTTGTGACAGTTGTGTAGAAACCGTGCGTCAATGAGGCCGAGTTCACGTGTTGTATTGATCAGATCTCCTATGCTAATAATGATGTGTTGGGCTGTTTAGATGTGTGTGTGTGTGTGTGTGTGTGTGTGTGTGTGTGTGTGTGTGAGAGAGAGAGAGAGAGAGAGAGAGAGAGAGAGAGAGAGAGAGAGAGAGAGAGAGAGAGGATATTTAGATGTGTGTGTGTGATGGAATGTTAGATGTGTGTGTGTGTGTATGTGTGTGTGTGTGTGTGTGTGTGTGTGTGTGTTGGGCTGTTTAGATGTGTGTGTAATATTTTTATTTACTCTTTCATGTAAAATATATTTCTATAATATCCATACCCTCATTTCTCCCCTCCAGCTCCTCCCAGATTCGCTCTTGACACACACACACACACACACACACACACCAACTCTTTAAAAAAAAAACCCACAGTGTGATCTTAGAATCATTTCTGGAACAGTAGACATCAACCTGTGGGTCATGACCCCTTTGGCAAACCTCTGGCTCAAAAAATATTCACATTACAATTCCTAACAGAAGTAAAATTACAGTTATAAAGTAGCAACAAAGATAGTTTTATGGTTAGGGGGTCATCACAACGTGAGGAACGGTATTAAAGGGTCTCAGCATTGGGAAGGCTGAGAGGCGCTGGACTGAAGAGTGGTCACACTTGTGACCCCTGAAAAGGACTGACTCTTCCCTCCCTGCTGCCACCAACTGTCAGGGGCTGATTCTGAGAGGAGACCTTTTAAATCTCCGGTTTTGATGGTGAAGGGTTATTTTTCCTTTTAGCTCAATCTTTGCTTTAAGGATATTTGAAATGACACTGTTAATTCATACTGACTTAGAGTTGTCTCATTCTCCTATGTGACCAACCTTCTCACCCTGTGAAACTCTTTTCTATCTTTCCCAAAGCTTCCATCTTACCATCTAGTGTACCTGATAGAACTAAGCCACCACGGGATTTCTTATTTCATGTTTGCTTGGAGCATCCTTCAAGCAGCATCAGGTTAAGGCGTGTTTTTTATTTATCTAACTATTCGCATCTTGCATTGAGGATTTTATACTTAGGATTGGTTTTGAGCAGTTTGACTCTGGGGTTTTTTTTTCTATGTGGTTTTCTTTGTCTTTATGCTGCTTGGGTTTTATGGAGCATCCTCAATCTGTGGCTTCTTATGTTTCTCCCATCTTCAAAAGTCTTTAGTGGCTTTTCAAATATTGCTTTATCAGCATTATTTATCTCCATCCTTTGGGGTAGTTTTTAATCATATATATGTATATACACATATAAACATATAAACACACACATATATATATTCTACATTCTCTTTCTCCATTCCCCCCTCCTTCCCTCTCTCTCTTTCCTTCTATCTTGCCTGTTCTGTCCACCAAATAGTCAATTTCCATTTCACCTGTTTAGAAATAAGTCCAGCGAGTTGATTATCTGGGGTAATATATTCTCAATTCTACAATGCTTAATTAACATTTTGTTTACACTCTGGTTCTCTGATGGAATTCTCCAGGTCTTAGAATCTGTGTTCTTGAGCATATATCCACTGTTGCTTTTAGTTCCATGTCTGATCTAATATCCAAACTTCTTATGTGTCTGTTGCTGTATTCATCTATTTCCCCTATGTCCTGTCTTTAATATGCCTAACAAATTCTCATTAAATGGTGAAAATAACTTTTCTTACATGGAAAACATTTGGCTCAGTCTTTAACTTCAGGAAGGTAATGAAGAAAGAAAAGCTTGATCTAGACTGGCATAGGGGTAGCCCTGCTTTGAGGCAGGCTCTGCTCTTAACTCTTTAACACCTTCAAAGAGAGGAGACATTTTAAAACTCTCTTCCCAGCTGTTCTCCGTAGGATCCATCACAGCTACAAAATAACCCCATATCCAGCACAGCTACAAAATAACCCCATATCGAGCTCTTAGCTTCTGTGTTTTCAGAAATGCTGACCCCTATGTCCCTGTTTTCTATAAGACTCAACTAAATTATTCTCTCTCTGGAGCCTTCTCTGACATCTCTCCCATCTGGTCCTGTGCCTTTAGGAAGTGGCATTAATTATTCACTTCTTCCCTTCAGGTCCCTGTTCTTAGCTACTGCCCTGCTGCTCTGGAATGGTTTGCCAACCAAGAGCTTGAGGCTAGTCGCTCACAGCATCCTACCCGTAGCCGTGTTTATGCTGGAACATGTTACATGTTCTAAAAGTTAAATTCATTGACAGCATCCAAGAACTGGGGAACATATATCTTTTATTGATGGTTTCTCTCAACAAATCTGAATGTAGGAACACGGCACATGAAATCAGCTGGTTGAATGTGTCCCGCCCTCTTTCACCAAGGAGTCACTCTCCAGTCCTCCTGCCTGGCACATCTGTCACACCTGTCTCCTGTGCTTATCCGGACTACTTGCCGATGATGTTTCACAGCTCACTTGCAGCCTTCAATCTGTTCATGTGCCTCCGCACCACCATGACTATTGTAGGCAGATGTTATATCTTGTCATTCCTTTCAGGATCTATCACATTTCTGGCAGGCCAGAGAAGATCAATTTACATTTGCAAACACATAGGCAAGGCAGTAAATTTTCTCTTTTTATACGAGAGCAACTAACCCTTGATGTGCATTTGTCAAAGTCTAAAGAACCACGAAGCACGATGATTGAAATCTAATATGAATAATGGACTTCCATTCTTACTAATGTATCGATATCAGCTCATCAATCATTAGTCCTTCAACTTTAACAAATACCCTACACCAGCACTGGATGTTAACAAGAAAACTTCTCAGTGATTTCTAGGCAATTCTTCTACAAATCTAATACTGCTCTAAAAATGTAGCCCATGGGGCTGGAGCTGACTCAGCAGTCAGTCCCACCTGCTGCTCCATCGTGAATCTTAGCACTCTGGCCAGAGAGGTCACAAATGCCTGTAACTGCAGCTCCAAGGGATCAGACAGAGAGACAGACAGACAGACAGGTGCGGAAACAGAGAGAAGGGGACTACAATGTTAAATACAGCCCATTAGAGCTAATGAAATAGCTCAAGGAGTAAAGTTGCTTAGCACCAAATTTGACCTGAGTTTGATCTCCAGGACCCATGTGCTGAAAGGAGAAAACCAACTCCCATACATGGTCCTCTGATGTTCACATATGTGCCATGACACATGAGTGTATACACACACATATACACACACATGCACACTTACTCACACTCAAATGTCACTCACCAGAGTAATCATGGAGGCAACTAAATCCAGTAAAATAAATGTCCCCTGAGAACACAGACCAGGAGACAGTAGATAACCAGCAGTGTGGACTGCCACTCTTAGGAGCAGTGTAGACAGATCTTAGGAGCAGTGTAGACAGGAGCCATTCCAGTCTGGGTTTGTGGGCTGAGGGAACTAACACACTGATGATGCTGGCTGGACTGTCTGACACACCTTTGGTCAAGGGTGCCAGCGAGACAGGAGGGAATGGAAAAAGGAGGCCGTGTGAGAAAGCACAGCTGAGCAGCACATAGACCTGAAAGGCCAGCCAGAAGGCACTGGGCAGAGCTCCCTAGGAACGCAGACTCACCCAGCTTACATGACTTGTGTGGTTTTGGCAGGTCTGGTTTCTCTCCTTTGCTTCATCCAGGGCACAGTAAAAGGGTTAACCTGCATCTACTCTGTCACACACCCTAATATGCCAAGTCTCACCGCCAACTGCGCTTTTTCTCTGCTCCACCTGGACTGCTCATCACACTTAAGAGAGGAGGAGAGAGGGAGGTCAAACTGTGGGGCTTGTAAACTCCATGAGGCAGAAAACAGATGGTTTACTTGTCATGAAGAATAACCGATGCTTTGTCGATAGTTGATGAGGAAAGCGAACTGTCCCACAAGATCCATAGCTTAATCCCAGACAAGAGATGGGTAATGGGGCCTTCTCATGGTGAAGGGTGTCTTCAAAGCCACTCTGCAATGAGGGTATGTCTCAGAAGCCATCCACATCCACATCCTCTGCCACGTGCCACCTCATCTCTTCAGGCTGCATGACTGCATGGCTCGGAGCATGCTGGATGAGCCCTGCTGGCAGTGTGAGCACCGGGAGGTAACCCAGTGCTGGTGCCTGTTCTGACTGCGGGGAAGGGATGGGAGAGCCCGGCTCTGCTCCGCTGAGAAGAGGCCCTTTGCGTAGGTCAAGCTGGGTGATGGCCAGGGCTTCCTCAGAGTGCCTCCCCAATGACAATAAACGTGTTGTGCTTTTGAAATGCATAGATTTGGTAAAATGTTTTCTTACTTTTTCCTAGACATCGCCTGGTGGTATTACCAGTATCAGAGAGGTAAAAAAAAAAAAAAAAAAAAAAAGTCAACACTATCTCACTATTGTGACTGTCTCGGTCACGCTACTTGGAAAAGAAGAACTTCTCAATCAAGCATATATTCTTCAATTAGCGTTCTCATTCACAGTTTTTGTTTCCCTTGTTAGTAAACTCAATCTGTGTAGAAACAGCTAGGGGTATTTCTCTTAGGGATGCAGTTGAAGGAAAGTTTTGCTCCTCCTAAGACACTCATATTTTTTCCTTCCATATTAATTGAACAACTATAAGATAAAGTTCAGAGCTTTTACTGATATATAGCTTAAAGTATATTTTTTTCTTTTTTTTCTGGGAATATAAATATTTTTATTAGATATTTTCTCCATTTACGTTTCAAATGCTATCCCCTTTCCTAGTTTCCTCTCCGAAAGTCCCCTATACACCTCCCCCCCGCTCCCGAACCCACCCACTCCCAATTCCTGGCCCTGGCATTCCCCTATACTGAAGCATATAATATTTGCATAACCTAAATATATTAATTGTTCAGAACAAATGACCAGAAATTCTCTGTTCTCCTCCAACAACATGGTATGAAACTCCAATTGCATCAGCCCTTTCTGAAGCCGTTTTTCTTTATCTGCTTTTATTCTATTATTCAGTTCCTACAATCCACTTCACTTTCTTTGTGAGACAAAGTGGAAACTTTAAATAGGCAGACTGTGAGAGAATAGGCTGTGTGGCCAAGACAGGAGAAAGGCAGGTGGTGGACAGGAGAAGAGGGTGTGCATGAAAACCCACATTCAAACCAGGAGACAGGTTATGTATGTTAAAAGAGCCCAAAGTAAAGCCAGGCATGGTGGCGCACACTTTTAATCCCAGTACTAAGGAGGCAGACAGGTATCTCTGTAACTCTACAGAGGGAGTTCCAGGGCTGCCAGGGATACACAGAGATACACGGTCTCAGAGAGAGGGGATACACAGAGATACACTATCTCAGAGAGAGAGAGAGGATACACAGAGATACACTGTCTCAGAGAGAGGGGATACACAGAGATACACTGTCTCAGAGAGGGGATACACAGAGATACACTGTCTCAGAGAGAGAGAGGATACACAGAGATACACTGTCTCAGAGAGGGGATACACAGAGATACACTGTCTC
>NC_034603.1:2567984-2596363 GCF_900095145.1 Mus pahari | reverse complement strand
GGATACACAGAGATACACTGTCTCAGAGAGAGAGAGGATACACAGAGATACACTGTCTCAGAGAGAGAGGATACACAGAGATACACTGTCTCAGAGAGATAGGATACACAGAGATACCCTGTCTCAGAGAGAGCGGGCCCTACTGACTCTAGCTCCCCAGAGTGCCTTGCCCCTGCTCAGCTCTAGCAGCTGATGCCCTGGTGAAGATTTTCCAAGAGAAATATGAAATACAAACTTGGTTGTGGATTTCTTTTCTGTAAACATTGGCAACTAATTTAAAATATATTTTAATTATTTCATATAAAATAGGAGCTTCTATATATTTCTTACAAAACCTCTCTTTGGACTACATACAAGCTAAGAGGATCACACTTTTGTAACCTCAAAATGCAATAAATGGGTGGGTGGGTGTGTGTTTATAAAAGACAGCCCAGATTCTGCTTCTGCACACACACACACACACACACACACACACACACACAAACACTGGAGAAACTTAATTCTAAGCCAGGAAGGAGATGGTCAAAATTTTGGGTCATGGACTTTGCCATCTTCAGAGAAGGTACTTCAGCGCATGTACCCCCAGCTGTGGGTCCCTACTGCTCACAATCTGTCGACCTGACTTGTACACACGCATGACGCTTCTTAGAAGCAGAAGTACCTCAAGGCTGGCCACACACCAACTTACTATCTGTGCTCCAGTGAAGCCACCGAGGGGATGGAAGCCGAATCTGACAGAGCATTCCTGGACTGGATGGAGTTAAAGATCCAGCTTTGTCATTGTTGGCTTAAGTGACCCAAGTCTCAGACAAAAGGAGTTAGTGGCAGAGCTTGGGGAAGAATGACAGCAGAAGATACATGCATGAACTCTGTTCAAAAGATACAGAACTCACTGGCACTAAACGGGGACTTGATACAAAATCTTTTTCTAGATGCTCTAAAGTTTTCATCCATCCCATACCCTGAATAACCCGAAACGCTAATTTTTTTTAATTACTCTGAATCATACACAATATTGTATCATCCTGTATAATTTATCTTTCTGGCTCATATCTACCCTTAGTGGTAGACATTCCATACCCTGCGAGTCACTTGTAGTTAGGAAATTACCTTTTCTATAAAGGTAACTGATTTCTAAATATCAAGTTGGGTGGGCACCATACCCCTCACCTCCACCATACACAGAATAACATGAAAGCAATTCTAAAAGAAATTACAAAAAGAAAATAATCTCATTGATGTTAATCAAACAGAACTTCCCATAGCATTAACCTTAATGTTAGCTTTGATCCAAACTCAGTCCAACTTAATAATTAGTTCATTATTATCTTTAATAATGAAAATAATAACATCAAGGAAAATTTGGCATCGAAGACTCACAAGAACCAAAACAGTAAGGAAGCCCCCTGTGTGTTAATTCTGATTCTGCTGATTCTGTCTAACCAGGGAGTAGGCAATGTCCTCCCGCTACTGGCTCTGTCCTGAGACATCCAGGGAGTCCCTGAGTGGACAGGAGAGATGTGAATATAGCCCTTCCAAAATAGATATATTTGCAGTGGCCCCGAACAATGAGCCTACAAGGTGGTATGAAAGAGAGAAGTGCCCAAATGAGAGCAAGCTGCAGAAGCTGTGGCTGTGTTAAATTACTGTTCCCAGTGAAAGGCCATGACTCATGAGGGTCACAGCAGCACAAGTTTGTCCAGGCTGAAGGACATCTCATTAGTCAGACAGCATTGCCTCCTCAAGTTTTACCTTCAAAGGATTTCACAAAAACATTTGCATACATGCACGCATATACTGATTGTTATATAAGTTGCATGTTTACTTGCTGGTTTAAGCCCCTGGTATCCACGGGTGGCTACTTCCCTACATCTTGAGCCTCAACAACCGGACTCTCTCCCACTGTGACTGTGACCACAGGCTGAGCATTAGGGAAGGGCACAGCTGGAAACCAAGAGCTTGGCCATCAATAACAGACAGTTCCGAGCCCACAGAATCTCTTAATTTTTTTTAATATCAATTGAATTTAGTACAAGTTACTAAGCTCCAAGGCACATTGCAGTGTTCTGTTAACTACAGAAATGTAGAAAGGACAAAGAGAGCAAGCTCTACGTGTCTAGCATTTCACTCTACTGTTCAAAAGCATCCGTGCATCAATAAAGCCAAAACAAAATGCCACGTGAAGATTAAACACATTCAGGTCAGTAGAAACAAACCAAAACAATTTTCCCCTTCACAGACTTGCATCAAAAAACCACCCATCCCCTCCCAACACCCCCTTACCATTTTGCAAACAAAACAGAACAGAACAGAATTGAGTGAAGACTGCAATCCGTGGGGCCGTTTAGAAAGATGCTTTAACTTTTTATAGCATCAACGTTTTGTTTTTAGGCAGCAACACTGGCCTTGGCAAAACAAAAACAAAATCTTTTGGGGGTTTTTCCCTTTCAGAGTGCATAACATTTACAAAAATACACACCAGCAGCAGTCGTTGCTAAGGCCTATTAATTCAGTGCCTAGGCAAACATTCTGCCACCAAATAAATGCTAACAAATATGGTACAAAAGACTCAATCAATATTATACTGCTTAACACAAACCAGATTATCCTTCAAATGAAGAAATTACATACCTGTTTCAAAATATAGAAATGTATAATGAAAATAATGTCTCTACATAAGACTAACTCTTATGTAGATATATTATAGATATATTCACAATTCGACATCTTGGTAGATAAGGAAGACGGAGGCAGGTAGGGAAATGCCCTCTAGATTGAAGAGGAAGTGGTCCAGGGGAAAGGAGGTTGCTGCCCTGTGGTTCAAGGGTCTCTCTCTTTTTTCACTTTAACATCCCCTGCTAAGATAATCTGCTGAATCTCTTTAACCTGGAACTCAATCCTGCCTCCCAGATAGCAAGCCTATCACTAGTTAATAAGGAGTGACTCCTCATCTAAAGAAAGTGGGTTTAATAGACGGTATCTTGCTAATTAGCACTTTTTAAACAAGGTGATGGGAAGTGAATGCTGGTTCCAAATTGAAAAAAAAAATAAATTTCTGCAAAGAAAGTTTATAATCCCCTTAGCTTATAAGGAGAATACAGATTGAAAAATAGCACCATACCCCCCCCCCACACACACACACATAAAAGCATCTTTTTCTTCTGGGTCAGATCAATATTTACAGGTATAGCCCTTAGAAAACAAATCATCTCTTTCCAAAATAGTTTTCCATTTTCTTATTTATATTTAAATATTTATATTCTAATTCTTCTTCCTTTACTAGGGCTACCTGGGCATTCCCCCCAGTGGATTCTGGGAGAAACTGTGTGGGGTATATTATAAGTCTCTACAGCCCCTCTGAGTTTTCTTCAGAATATACACAGTTAAAGACACATGGATTTTTATGTTAAGACTAACCAGCAACTGATTTCTTAGGATGAGTTTGAGGTCTTGTGACACTGTGAGCTTTCCGCATCACATGCATGCACCTCCCCCCTCCTTGCTTTCCTTTCTGGACACTGGTCCTTTGATCTACACAGAAACCTTCTGCATTTAGGTAATTGGTACTTAACTCATTACCTACAAACCTAACAACAAATAAAGGCTTTGTAAGAGTTGTGAGGAAATTGGCCACTTGGCACAATGTAACATAAACAGAGTATCTTATTTATATTGAATCATTATCTGCCTCCATGCCAGAAGGATTAGGTGATGTGTGGTGCCCAGCACCCAAAGAAGATCACAATCAGGCTTGGCTGCCGCATTATTGAGGCTTTACTGTAACATCCATTACCACTGGGACTCTGCTCAAGATATAAATTTTGATGGATTTGTTTTGTGTTGGGATTTAAGTGTCACGATAGCAGAGGAAATCTGGTCCAAAGAACCCAACCCCACTTACAGAACGCCTCCAGTCACTGCACCGGCTCACCTGGTTCTGTGAGGCAAACCCAGCCTGCCTCTTCTCTGACTTGCCATTGTGCTGTGTGGTTCCGGTGTTCCCAGCAGCCTGCTCAGCTCACCCTGGTTTTCACAAGGTGGAAGTTGGAGTTGTTCAATATATAGATTTGCTGATGCCTGTGTGACAACAGGCAGAGTAGGGTAGATGGTAAACGATCCTTGCCTGGAATAGATTTACAGAAAGTATTCTGGCAGGGCCCAAAGAAAGTGAGTATTCACGTATCCCTGTGTGGGGCTAACCTCCTGGAAGTGCCACTGATGGATGAACCGTGAGCTGCTTTGAAGGAGGATAAGTAGATTCAGCTGACGGGCAGCTTGCAAACAAACGGTGTACCATTAGACACGATTTCAGCACACATGGGAGGTTGAAACCCTACTCTCTATGACTGTTTATAGAGCCTTTCAAATGTCCTGGAAACCTTTATGCAAAGATGCTCACAGTGAAGTCACTTCCCTTGTACTTACGGAGACCTAGCAGATATTATAGAACAATATCATGTAAAATGTATTCAGATTATTTAAAGTCATATTTAACATAGCATATAATCTGAACTTCCTACTAAGTCTCCCTGGCATCTCCCTTGCTAGCCCACATGGTGAAATTTTATCCCTTTTGAAAACAGTTAGGATTTCTTCCCTTTACTATTTGGAAGGTCTCGTTCTGCTCTGTTACTTGTGGCTGCATAGACAGGAGTGTTAGTGAGCATCAATTTGATTATGTAAAGAAGGTAACTTGAAAGAGATGTTTTCATGTGGCTGTGTTCTGAACACTTCTACCCTCAGCTCTCTATCTGAGATACTGATGGTCCCTCCCTTTACTGTTTGTCACTTATAGAGTAACAAAGTGGACAGATTGTAAAACAGACTGAGCGGGCAGGGGAGTGGAGCTCAAGGCCCAGGACTACCTGCAGTGTGACCCAGCCCAAGCCCAAAGTCCTAGTGCCCAACATCACTCTCTGAACAGCTCAGACTGGTCCAACAGAGACCAAGGAGGTCACGTTCTGACACCATCCCCTCTGCTTCCAGACAAAATCGAGGATGAGCTAGAGATGACCATGGTTTGCCACCGACCTGAGGGACTGGAGCAACTTGAGGCTCAGACGAACTTCACCAAGAGAGAACTGCAAGTCTTGTACCGGGGATTCAAAAACGTAAGACACCCCCCCCCCAGACACTCGGAGGCCTGCTGTGATTTTTGCCACTTGACTAAGCTTTGCCCATGCCAAGGAGGTCCCCAGAGTGCAGAGACTCAGGATGGTCACTGCTATGAACCCACGCCTGGTGAGAAAGTAAGCTTACAGGAGGACAAAGCCTCAGCAGACAGGAACCTCACCCACTGCAGAGAAGTGCCACAGGGTGGGATGACCTCAGGGAAGCCCAGCTGCCTTCTGGGGTGCTTTGAAAGATCTCATACTCCAGCCTGGAGATGGAGTTTGGGTTTAAAGCTTACATCTTTGAGCACAATCATATTCCCAAATCACTGGATAGAGTTGAGCAGAAGAGCTGTTCTGGTCGCTTCCTGCTAGAGCTTGGTCAATTGTCCTACAGCTTGCCTATGTTGGTCTTGAGTCTGATTTGCTACCATTGGGCATTCTTCTTTCTAATGCTGAAGAGGCCATGGTAATAGTGGCCAGCTGAGGTGGATCAGGGCCCTGGGAGGTAGTTGCCCAATTCAGCACTTGGCTGAGAGGGGACCAGAAAACAGAAAAAAATTCCACTTGTTATTTTGACATTTACCATAGACTCAGTGCCACATAATATTGAGGAAACTGTTAACCACATTCCACTGGTAAGTATGTTCAAGATCACAGGCTACCTTGGAGAAGTCAAAAATCTTAGAGCAGACTTCACCAAAATCCAAACCTAGATCTTTCTCGCCCTAAAGCCAAGACTTTCCCAACCCAGTCCCTATTCAGTAATGACTTCCTCTCACTTGCAAACCAGCTTTTCATGATAGGGTTACCTCCAAGGGCCCCCTGAAGATACCCAGTATACATGTGTTTGCCAGTCTCTGCCCAAGAGAGGGCATGAGGAACCTGCTCAGTTTCCTCCACCTCTCTCTCTCTCTCTCTCTCTCTCTCTCTCTCTCTCTCTCTCTCTCACCACAGGAATGCCCTAGTGGTGTGGTCAATGAAGAAACATTCAAGCAGATCTACGCTCAGTTTTTCCCTCATGGAGGTGAGTAATACCCTTTGATAAATACTCTCCTGGCATCCTCTCCAGTGGTCGGCCTTCCCTTCCCCAACCCCTCTGTTCTTTATCTCTGTATCCTTTGTGGTCAGAGGAGAATTCATGGCAAGATTTTTTTTCTTACTACAAAATACAAAACTCTCTGACAAACAAGCATTCTTCTAGAAGAAGAATGGCTATTGCAGTGTCAGAAAGCCCTATAACAGCTCTAGGAAGCAGGCATCATGACCCAGAAGGAACAATGGAGTCTCAGAGACATTAAGCAATTTACTCTCCATCACACAGCTTGAATGTGGCAGCCCAGGAATAGAAAAGTATATGGGACAAAAGCTTTGTCATCTTGGTTCCTTAAACAGCTAAGGCAAGTTGAAATTTCGTAAACAACACTAGTAAGTACTACAGACCATAAAAATCATGAACAAAATAAATTGTGGGCAGCATAAAGTTATACTTATTTACAAAGTCAGGTTAATGAGGGCACCGGACCCCCACCATCTGTCCAAGTAGGAGCAGCTCCACACAGCGGGTATCCTTCCTCCTGTGGCCTTCTTGTGTCACTTCTCCACAGCTGTCACCTG
Organism: Mus pahari; assembly: GCF_900095145.1. Classification (NCBI taxonomy): domain Eukaryota; kingdom Metazoa; phylum Chordata; class Mammalia; order Rodentia; family Muridae; genus Mus; species Mus pahari. The sequence continues at coordinate 2,589,635 of NC_034603.1, read as the reverse complement.
GACAGTGCAGAACACCTCTTCCGGGGCCTAACAAAATAAAAACTCAAGTGTCCCACATCCTTCTTGGGTCTTCCCAGCAGTACACGGGTGTCTCCCTGGTGTGGGACTCAGTGTTGAGGAGTAGCTTCATGACAGATTGGCGCCTGACTAGGCGTTGATGAACACCTCAGAAACAGAGCCCACTGTGTGGCAGAGAAGGCTCCAGATTAATGTATTTCTTCACAAGTTTCAAGAGTCAGGTCTCACTACATCCCACTCTACAGAGACGTGGAATGGACGCTCTGAGGTGTTGTGTTAGACGTCTATAGTCACAGCTGTATGGAAACAGCTTTGATCCAAGCTCAGGTCTTCCCTCACAAGGAAGTGCCATACCATGGCAAGGACCCCTGCTCAGGACATCTCAATTCAGTCACACACACACACACACACACACACACACACACGCACACACAGGAACAGGTTACAGAGGAACAGGCAGGGGACACAGTGGAGAGAGAGACAAGAACCTATTAACCTTTTGCTACAACTAACTTCTCACCTCAACTCCAGGGGCTGAGACGGGTCTCAGTCCATCCTCTCTCTCCTCTCTCTGGCCCCACCCCTGCCCCTGTGGCATCTGCCCTCTGTGGAGCCTTCCCTCCGCCCCCACTCACCTGCTTCCCCCTCTACTTTGCAGATGCCAGCACGTATGCACATTACCTCTTCAATGCCTTCGACACCACCCAGACAGGCTCTGTAAAGTTCGAGGTATAGTATGTGGGTCCAGTCTGGGGGTTCCCTGGTTCCACATAGCCTCTCCTTCCAAATATGACGGTCCCGATGAAAAGAGTTAATTATCAAATGTCTTCAGTTAAGACAAGAAACTTGATTCATTTAACAAACAGCACCTGAAGTCAGGGAAGGCACTTTCCTTGTCCAGACACTGGGCTTGAGGGTGGTAGAGAGCTCCCTTGTGCTCCGTATGCCAAGCGGTAACCTCTGGACCTAGCATTTCCTATTTATTAACCTGCTTAACTTTTATAATAGTGTTTACCAGGCATGGTCGGATTATTATGTATTATCATTTTATAGAAGAAGAAAGTGAGGCAGAGACAGAGTGGCTTTTCCAAGATCAGAGAGAGAAAGAAAGTGGCCAGGGAGGCCTTGAAACAGGCAGAGTGTTTCCTCACCCTGAGCTCCTAGCCACTGGAAAGTACAGTCCCTCGGATGTTAGCAACCACTGCAGCCTTGGGTTAGGATCAGCAAGGAAGGTGGAATTAACTGCCTAGAGGTGTCCACACAGTCAGAGCTTAAGTCGTCCTTAGTGGGCATCAGAAACTGTGACAGTGTAGGTATAGGAAATGGAAGATAGGACTGGGCCAGGCTGAGACTGGCCATTTCCATCTGCCTAACAGGAGAGTGTGGGCGGTGCCATTTTGGAAAAGCGCCATTATCCAGCCTGGAGGCCAGGCTTCTCTCCAACCACGTGGTGATTAACGGAGGCCCTCCTTCTCCACTTCTTAGGACTTTGTGACTGCTCTGTCGATTTTACTGAGAGGGACAGTCCATGAAAAACTAAGGTGGACGTTTAATTTGTATGACATCAATAAAGACGGCTACATAAACAAAGCGGTAAGTGAGCTGAGAGCAGGGGACATGAGATGAACACACAGTGGAAGTTCTGGAATCAAAAGTAACCTCAGACCCTGAAAACATTGTCTAAGTGAAAGTGTGTCCATCCCTAGCAAAGTGAAGAAGCCCCACAACCATGTTCCCTATTCATCCAGACTCAGGCGTTCTATGAAGCCCACACAGCCATGTTCCCTATTCATCCAGATACAGGCGTTCAATGAAGATTGAGAATCCATCCCACTTCTTGGATGCTGGAGACAAAATGGGGAGCAATCAGCCCACGTCTGACTGTCATGGGGCAGTGGAGTGGGAAGGACAATCACAGCAAAATGTACAGTGACAGGTAGATGTACAGTGACAGGTAGATGTACAGTGACAGGTAGATGTACAGTGACAGGTAGATTACAGTCACGGGTAGATGTACAGTCACAGGTAGATATACAATGACAGGTGAATGTTTTGGTAAGAGTCAGCAAAGGGCTGTCTAATTCAGTATTGCCATACCAAGGGAAAGGTGCCCCCAAAGTCAGGAAAAGTATCCCAGGAAGAAGAAACAGCCACTAGAGAGGTTTTCAAGGAAGATGGGGTTCCACATGCCCTCCAAACAGAGAGGGTTGCTGGTGGCTGCAAGCTAGGAAGGTATGGAAGAAAAGAAGCCTGGAAGGTTGTCGGGTTCAGATGGTGAAAGACTGGGTAGAGAGTCCACTCACCTCCGGGGAGCTGGGGTGGAGCAGAGTTTTCAGGAAACACTAACTACTAACAGTGATCCAAAGACAGCAGGAAAATGTGAGTTGCTCCCTGTCACTAAGAGAAATACAATTCACATTAAAAAAAAAAAAAAAAAACAGAAAAGTTGGAGCTCCTCAAATGATTTTCTGGTGACTTCTAACAAAGACCTACAAAGCTGAGGTGCAAGGAACTGTCCAATGTTTTTTTGTAAATCCAACAATACCCCGATTCTGAAACTTGAAATAAAAATGGTCTAATGGAGAAGACAACTACCATTATTTCTCACGACAACAGATGCAAAAAGCCTATCAAAACGTTAGCAAACTGAATCTAGCAATACATTAAAAAATACAGAATAGCGCAATGGAGCAAAGTTTATTCCAGGAATGCATGGTTGATTTAACACTCAAACATCCACATCATTCACTATATTTACACAACAAAAAGAAAAACTATATTGACTCAATAAATGCAGAAAAAGCACTTGATAAAATCATTGCCTATTCATGGTAAACTTTTTAACAAATGAAGACTAGAAGATCCTTTTCTTGGCCTAGTATCTGACAACTATTTTTAAGAATTCTACAGCTAATATCTGCTTAACAGTGAATATTCCATAATTTTCCCCCAAGGCCAAGAATGAAACAGGGAAACTGAGGTAAGAAAAAATAAAGTTTTATCTGTAATAAGCTTGAATTCCTAGAAAACAATTCATAGACATCTCAAAGAATCTGCAAAGGAATACCAAAGAAACTACTAGAAAGAATCATGAACTTATTTATTAAGGTAGCCAGATATAAATTCTTTTTTTAAAAAAAGCAATAAGTATGTGTACATGTGTGTGTACTATGTTTAAAATAATTCTACTTATGAACAAAATAAGTTTTGTTTTATGCACAAATTTTTTTATAAATTCAACAAAATCAACTTAAGACTTATACATACAAAACCACAAAATGTTGATGAAAATTAAGACCTAAGTAACCAGATGAGCCATAATTGTCTGTGTGACTACCCAACAATGTTAAAATGGAGATTCTCAAAAAAATCAGATTGTATATTCAGTGTAGTCTCAACCAAAATACTCAACAGACCCTTTATAGAAACTGATAAACTGATCTAAAATGTAGATATAAATGCAAGAGCCACAACAACAAAGATGAACAAGGTGGAGGCCTGAAGCTACCTCATCCCAAGAGGAACATGGACGTGCAGAGATGACTGCTCAGGAGACTTGGGGTTGTCGTAAGCACACAGCTTACCAGATCAAGATGGATGGTCCAAAGCGGGCCTGGACCTGTGGCTCAGCTGCACAGCAGTTGCCTAGCAAGTGTAAGACCCTAGATTTGATCTTCTTCCATAAATAGACTTGTCCATATTGTCATCTCAAAAAAGATAACTGGAACCAAAGAGAATAAAACAATGTCTTGAGCAAATGGTTCTGAGTCGACTCTGCATCCATCTGAAAGTCAACATGTATCTTCACCTTTACTTCATGCCAAAAGCAAATATTAACATGAAGCGGATATACACATAAACTCAAGAGCAAAAGCCATTGTGGTAAAGAATACATAGAAGAAACATCCTCACAAGTTCAGAGTAGGAAAGAATATCTTAGGGCAAGTAAGAAGAGGTCATGGAGGAAAATCTGATGTTTTTCTTCATCTAAGTTACAATTTTCTATTATCAAAAAATCTCATTAAGCAAAGAGAAATGAGGGCTGGAGAGATGGCTCAGCAGGTAAGAGCACTGATGCTCTCCCAGAGGTCCTGAGTTCAATTCCCAACAACTGCATGGTGGCTCACAACCATTTGTAATGAGATCCAATGCCCTCTTCTGGTGTGTCTGAAGAGAGCGACAGTGTANTCATATACATAAAATAAATCTTTTTTTAAAAAGGAAAAAGAAAAACATTTAAAAAAAAAAGAAAGAAAATGGAAATGAGAGTCATGGATTGGGGAAAAGGCTTGTAAATTATTATTATATGTNAAGAGACTGAGGTCCAAATACATAAGAAATGTTCATAATTTTGTAAGAAGATAAACAAGTCCATTGAAAGTAGGTAATAAGGGGCCACCAATATGGCTCAGTAGGTAAAGGCAAATAAATGCGGCCAACCTGACAACCTGAGTTCAATCCCTGGAACCCACACTCTGGTAGGAAAACATTGACCCCTGGCTCCTGACCTTTGGCCTACACCCATGTACTGTGGCATCCATGTCCCAACACACAAAATAAATTAATGTTTTTTTAAAGCAATAATAATACAACAAAATCTTTAAATAGATTTTTAAGTGAAATTGATACTTCAGAAGATATTAGTAAGTGGACATTAGACCCAGGAAAAATGGTTCCATATGTATGGTGTTCAAGGAAGTACAAACTTTTAAAACTATAATAAACAATAGTTATGCATGTACTGCATGATCAAAAGGCCAACAATTCCAAGTGTAGACAGGCTGAGGAATAGTTAGACGCTCTTACACACTGCTCATGGGAAACAGTGCAACCCTTGCTGCTTAGGAAATATTTTAGCATCTTAAATAAAGTTAACATCCAACTAATGTATAGCCCAGAAATCCTACCTCTACACATTTACCTAAAATAAATGAAAATATGTAAATTCATAAATACCTACATGAGACTTGCATAGTTCCTTTATCTAAATAGCTCCCAAATTGCAAGCAACCTAAATATCTTTCAAGAGGATGATGATAAACAGCTGTCTATGCATCCACGGGGTGCTCGGAAACAGAAAGAAAGAAATCACTGCCACAGGCAATAATGGCAATGGGCTCTGCTGCCGTCACACACACGGGATATAGACGGCCTCAGACCCCATGCAGTACATTGGATTCACATCAAATTCTAGAAAATGAAAACATCTTTAGTTACTGATATGTCATCAGCAGTGCTTCGTGCCAGAGGTTGACAGACGGTGTAGAAGTTTCTTCAGGTGATAAGAATAATCCAGGAGGTGGCACAGGTGTACACATTTACCAAAGTTTATCAAGCAGGAGACTTAAAATACGTAAGTTTGCTATAATCAAACCATACTCTAATACGCCCTATTTTTTAAAGGGAGATCTCATTGTAACATGGGAATACCTAGATGATAGAATGTGCTCAGAGTGTGTTGAATAAAAAAAGTTAAACTTTGGCAAAGTTTATGAAAGAAAACAAGAATCCAGTCTCACTTAAAATATGTGTCACAAATTCTAAATGAAATTCCAGGAAATTAGATTTAGCTCTCTAGTTAAAGGAGCACACATGGTAAGGAGCAGGTTTCTTGCAGACTTCAATAGCATAGCATATCTATTAAATAATTCGCCAGGTGGTGGTGGCACACACCTTTAATCCCAGCACTTGGGAGGCAGAGGCAGGCGGATTTCTGAGTTTGAGGCCAGCCTGGTCTACAGAGTGAGTTCCAGGACAGCCAGGGCTACACAGAGAAACCCTGTCTCAAAAAAACCAAAAAAAAAAAAAAAAAAAAAAAAATCACATCCATACATAAAAAGAACAAGCCATTTAATTATAAAGTCATAATTCCATCAAGTTTACCTATATCCTTGTCAGTTTTTAAACTCCTAATAAAGTGGTAATAAAATTCATCTTGAGCATAATAGAATGTGCCCTCTACATAGCTTTTCACATCTTAGTGATGTCTCAGAGACCCTCGGCTACAGCAGAGATGAAGACCAGAGTGCTTGCTATTGACCCGCACCCTCTGCCAGTGCTTCAAACTGCTTCTGAGACACTGTGGGACAGCAGCACACATCTGGGAAGCTAGGGCGGTCTTCATTAATGACAAGATTTTCTCCTCTCTACTTATTTATTTGTTTGCAAAGAGGTCTCATACTGTAGCTCAAGTTGACTGGAACACACTACATAGTCCAGGCTGGCCTTGAATATATGGTGATCCTCCTGCCTCAGCCTCCTTAATACTGGGATTACAGTGAGAGGCAATGGTGTGATTCTATACTTAGCGGAGAAAAGACAAGAGAAACTACTTAGACAATTAGAACTAAAGATCATGTCCGGTGACTAACATAAAGAGAAAGAAACTGGGTGGCCCATATCTCAGTTATGAGTGCTTAGAATGTTGTAACTAAGATACTCTAAAAAAAAAATAGCTATTTGTTTCTAACTGATTTCAAATTTAGTTGTTTGTAACCAAAAAAAAAATTGTTTTTAGAGGGAAAATTGGACAAATCACCAGTTGAAAATAGGAAAGATAATTTTCAAAAGGTTGAAACTGGAACTATGCAATAGTATGCTGTGTGAGGAGGCAAGGGGCTCAGGTAGGTTGGGATAACTGAAGAGGAAGCTGAGAACCAGTTAGTGATTCCATTCATAATAGAGGGAGCCCAAGGAACAGCTCAAACAGATGTGAATAAAGAAACAGATGACTCCAAGGAAGCTGGTTTGCTAGACTATTTTAGCAGCAAATGAATAAATGTTCTGAATGTCATCGGTGTAAGTTAATCACAGATACACAGGTGAGTTCTAACTACAATAAATAAACAAATAAATAAATAAATAAATAAACCTAGGATTACAGCAATCGAGCCAGGAAGCAGCATTTCTACATGTTCTCTGGTTCAGTTCCTGCCTCCAGGCTCTTGCCTTGAGTTCCTGTCCCGGCTTCCTTTCATGATGCACAGTAATCTGAAAGATGAGATAAAGTCTTTGTCTCCCCCCCTCCCCCCCAAAAAGGAAAAGTAGCTGTCACAACTAAATTTAGAAAGGGAAAAGTATAAAATTAAAACACAAAGAAAAGAAATGGTGACATCATTCTAAATATTTTTAAAATCTTCACCTCAACAAAATGGCATGGCCAAAGCTGAAAATCAGGTGACAGTGCTATTCAAACATCTGCAAGCGATGGTGCTTCCTTGTGGACACTAGCTAAGAAAGCACTCACATCTGCTTCACTTGCCTTTGGGTTTCCTCGGAAGAAGATCTAATACATGGTGCATACTTTCGGATGCCTTATAAACAAATTTATACATCTCCAAAGTACATAAAGAGTTCTCACAATCAAATTACAATTAAACACAATGAACAGATTGGATTTGCAAAGAAGTTGTGGAAACGCAGTGAGAAGTGGTTACTGTGGATATTAAACACTCACAAGAAACCAAAGCTAGTAGATCAACAGTGGAATCACAAAGACTCTAAATTTCTAAATTTTTATTTTAATTGTATATGGTTATATAAGGGGGTGGATTTACACAGACCCCTCAAAGTCCAGAAAAGGGTACCAGATCCCTTACAGGCAGCTATGAGTTACCCAGCATGGTACTGGGTACAGAACCCTGTAAGAACAGAACATAGTCTTGACTACTGAGCCATCTTCCCAGCCCAGATTTCAAAACTCATTAAATAGAGGATAACCACTTAAAATCACAGACAATTAACAAGTGTATATGATTTCATGTGTTTAAATCACTTTATAGCTGGGTGGTGGTGGTGTATGCCTTTAATCCCAGCACTCAGGAGGCAAAGGAGGTGGATCTGTAAGCTTGAGGCCGACCTGCTACAGAGCAAGTTCCAGGACAGCCAGAGCTACACCGAGAAACCCTGTCTCAAACAAAACAAAACAAATTGAAACAAAAACAAAAAAATTATGTTGTAAAGTACTATTATAGCATTCCATCAATTTTATAGACAGCTAAGTTCTTAGAGTCATGCTTCATGTATGATATTCTAAATTAAAATATCCAGCTACTGCTTTACAAAACGTCTACAGAAAGGAGCCTCAGTTGGGATTTGTGCCTCCTGGTCTTCAGCCTTGGTTCAGTACATTTTTCCATCACATCACTGAATAATCTTACTAATGATTCCCTTTTCATAATGGGCAAAGTAGAGCAAATTATCCCCATTCATGTCTACCAGACATGGTTAGATGGCAGAGTTAGTGGAGGGTGTGTTAGTGTGAGTAAGTAGTCTCCTAAGACCGCTTCCTCGCTGTCGTGCTGGAACGTTCTCGTCAAATCTGCAGACCGTGAGGATCCCCAGCATTCAAAATTATTTTTCCATCCTTGGATAAAACAGTTTCAAACAGAAACTTGCTTAATGGCCACATGGGTGTGAAAAACTAGTAAAGTACCATCTCTTGAAACGAATATCTGAATACAAGCCCATTGCCTAGTTCTGTGTCTATGTGTTGGGAGCATATTGAAGAAATGACCCTCGATGACATACAGACCCTTCTTTCTAAACATCTTTCTCCAATTAAAAAAAAAAAAAAAAAAAAAAAAAGGCCGGTCTTCTTAGAGAGCTGTTTGTCTTGGGATCGGGAAAGGAAAAATAGAAAATGAACCTGAAACCCCGTAAAAATAGCTTAGTTAGGAACTCCACTACACCCAGAGCTGCACCTGATAACCAGAACCCAGTGACATCACCCAAGATAACCAGACACAGCCCTAAGAACCCCATGGCCTCCACTGGAAAGTACATAAACAGAGACCAAGAGCAATGCTCTGCACATCTGGAAAGACCTTGATTGGCCCTGCAGCTGGACAGTCTTCCCCAACACCCTGACCCTTGAATCAAAGGCCACTATTAGAGACTGCACCTGACCTTTTGCTAATATGTCATACAGGTGAACAGCTTAATAAAACATACCTTGCTATACCAAAAAATGAAAGAAAGAAAGAAAGAAAGAAAGAAAGAAAGAAAGAAAGAAAGAAAGAAAGAAAGAAAGAAAGAAAGAAAGAAAGAAAAAGAAAATGAACCTGAAACCTGGTTGGGGAAGGTCAAACAGCTACAGACGTCAGCTAAAAGGAGTTTTAATAGTCAAAACTACAATGATTTAATCAACAAAATAAACCATGATATTATTGGATCACCACCAACAAAATATAGTAGATATCCACAAGTCCAAAGAACTAAGTACATAGAAAAATGAAGAGAAGGCACCTCTTGTTTAAAGAGGTATTCTAGTACATCTACAATTATTAATAATCTACTTAAAGAAAGCCTCAAGTGCCCTGTAGATATTGGCTGTTGTCCCCTTCTCCTAATTTGGAACATCAAACAGAATCTGATATGATTTTTAAATCTGTGTTAAAAAAACATTAACTTTTTAAAAAGAATATAGATTTTGCATTAAGTAAAGAGCATAGTGATCTGTTTGCTGTCAAGCTGTGTTGACAGACAAATCAGAGAGCTGACAGACAACGCTTTCCTCAAGTAACCACCAGTAACAAGACAGCTACAGTAAGTTTTCTGTAAGTCTAAACTTATTAATTACAGCTTCCGAGAAAGCCCCAATGCCCTGTGGGTACTCCTTGCGTTGGCTACTTTTTTTCTTAACTAAAAATGTCAATAGAAACTATGAGGGTGTTTTTAAGGCTAGCCTAAAACATTCATTTACCTCTAAGTCAGAGGAATGCTTCATTGTCTCAGTCTGCAAATGGGGAATCCAATGCCATCCCCCCTGAGGGCAAAGCAAGAAGAGGCAGCCTGCCCAAGATGTCTGAAGTGGTCCCCACTTTCTCTTGGGGAGGGAGTTTCGTCTTGTCCCTTAACTCCCACTCTTCTGCTTCAAAGGGTCCTCATAACCCCTCTGTTTAGCTAGAGGAACCCTAATCAAATCCCAAATTCTGTCACCCAAGAAGATATGATCTCACGGTCCCAACACTATGTACCTCCATGTCCCCTTCCAGGAGATGATGGGCATAGTCAAAGCCATCTACGACATGATGGGGAAATACACCTATCCTGTGCTCAAGGAGGACACTCCCAGGCAGCACGTGGATGTCTTCTTCCAGGTATGTATGCGCCTGTGCACGGCCTTATCCTGATTGGCCAGGAGGTGCTCCTGAGAAGCAGGTCAGTGTCACAGAAGAGAATGGGAGTGCATCGTCATTAACTACTGTGGTAATTTTCATAAAAATCTTTTCAGGGGCTGAGTGGAAAGAGAAGACTCTATCTATTGCATCTGTGTACTTATTAAGCAAGTTTGTCTGGCCTGCAAAGGGGAATATAATTGGAAACCGGGGTAAAGCCAGACTGCAAGATCATTTTGTTTGGTTTGGTTTGGTTTTTCGAGACAGGGTTTCTCTGTGTAGCCCTGGCTGTCCTGGAACTCACTCTGTAGACCAGGCTGGCCTCGAACTCAGAAATCCACCTGCCTCTGCCTCCCAAGTGCTGGGATTAAAGGCGTGTGCCGCCACGCACGGCGACTGCAAGATCCTTAAGTGGGAGAGCTCAGCCTTGATCTAGTAAAGGACAGGTGGATGCTGTTGATGACTGCATGCACGAGTGGCACCCTCGTAGCTGCACTTAATCTGAAAACAAAACGAGACAAAAGTCTAGCAATAGAGCATACCAAAGAACGTCAGAGAGCACTCCAACCCAAGCCTCCAAATCCGCAGCTCGGATAAAAGAGATCTCTCTGGGATTCTGAAAGTTTGCACAGAAAACCTGCACAGAGATGAACCAGAACCTGTTGTTCCCAGTGTTCTTTCTGCCAGATAACGGCCAGCAGAATGTGTGTAAAGACGTGTGTTACAGTTTGGAAATGGCTTGGGTGTATGAAGCCTGCTCCGCAGTGTGGCAATGTTTAAAGTCATGGAATCCTCAGTGACCTGGATCCGAGGGGAGGTGACTGGTCCTGGGGAGCAGTGCCTCAGGGCTATTAGTACTGTCATTGCTGTGAGCCTGGGTTGAATGAGCAAGTCTGGCCCGTCCACATTCTCTGGCTTCCTGTTTCATTATGTGACTTCTTTCACATGTGTCCACTATGAAGATGCCATTCCCCCACGAGGCCCTCACTAGAGAGAAACTGGTGTTGTGTTCTTGGAGACAACAGTGGTTATCAACCTGTGTGTTTGGCAAACCTCTATTGCCAAAGTATTTAGATTATGATTTATAACAGTAACAAAATTAATAGCAACAAAAATAACTTTATGGTTGGGGGTCACCAGCATGAGGAACTGCACTAAAGGGTTGCAGCATTAGGAAGATTGCGAACCACTGCTATAGAACAATAAGATAAATAAACCTCCTTTCTTTTTACAGCACCTAGCCTCAGTTATTTTGTTATAATAACAGAAACAGACTATTACTGTTGGGATGTCAGCATAATAATAATGTAGCAATGATGTAAGTGTTGAGACCAATCTTTTGATAGAAGGAAGCCCGTGAGGACCATAATACTATAACCAGTAATCCACTGACTAGCAAAAGACCGTCCTAATTCTGGGGTTACCACAGAGAAAATTCATAGAAATGTGAAATACCAGGTTCTTTAAAGACATCTCTATTGTGTCTTTCAGAAAATGGATAAAAATAAAGATGGCATTGTAACATTAGATGAATTTCTTGAATCCTGTCAGGAGGTAAGGAGAGATCTTGGGACGCGATCGTTCCAGGGAAGGGAATCTGGGGGGGTTGAGACTATAGAGGGGAGGATCTGAAATCTGCACACACCTACAACCCCTGGACTCAGAAGTCTAGAATCTCCATGCCTTGGCCTGGCCTGCTCAGCACAGGGCTAAGCAGATAGATAGCAGAAGCGCAGGTTTGGGAGATGTAAAGACCCAGAAAGTTGTTATGAAATAGACTGGCTGAATAGGTGGGCCAGCCCTATTTGCTTCCTCTGTACCTGTTCCTCAGGTACAGAGGAACAGCTGAAAGACCTTCAGCAAGATTCTCAATCCAGTGTGCATAAAACTGCCTGAAGTTCCCCCAAACGTGTGTTTTCAAACTATAATCACAGATACTGTAGAAGAGTCTAAAAATTGTCATAATTCAAATGCCCAGGACCAAGGCAGCTAGAATTTGCTTATGCAAACCAGACCCCTTGAAGCTTCTGCTAAAATACAGGCAGGGTCTGCCAAGGTCCAAGGCCAGGCTTGCCCTGTGTACTCCCCTTGGGAGACACTGCTGTTCTTGGACCATATTTAGGCTGTCTCATGAACAAACTGGCACTGGTGCCCTGCCAAGCACCGAACTGGAAATCTACTCATCAACTTACAAGGTTTGTGCTCCATCTCATTCCACAAAAGTGGTCTAAGCTCCCCGAAAACCTGCAAGGTCTGGGAGTAAAAGTATTAGCGCACAGAGCTTCATCCACAGGAAAATCTTCCAGGCAGATGTCCCACGCGATGGTGTTCCAGCTACTTAACAATTAGGACAGGTTCCATCCTGACCTTTTTAAACTAACTTTTGCCACTGTCCTAGAGTGCCCCAGCTCAGCCTGAAAGATCTTTGGGTAGTCTGAGGATCCCAAGTTCATTCCTAGGCAGCCAGAAGGAAGCATGTTGATAATAAAATTGAGTAAGCAGTGGAGTGAGAAAGATTTTAATATTTAGTCACTATAGCAGCCATGTCTGTTGTGCCCATTTCAGTAAGAGAAAACTGAGGCACTACTGTGCTAAGAGGTGTGGTTAATGCTGCGATGAGTGACAGAGCTGGATTTTTAAACTGGCATGCTAATGTCCCACATCACACCCAACGGAAGCATTCTTTCTTGGCTCTCCAGGTGAGAGAGGTTTTCAGGTCACCTTCCCCAGCTACTCCTTCCAAAGCTGTTTCTTTATTCACCATCTCACAATAAGTGAATATTAAACTCAACCCTACTTCTTATATGGGGAAACTGAGGTACAGCAAGGATAAGTAACACAGGCAGGAAGGAAGTAAGAGGCCTGGGCTTGAGCCCAAGCTGCCCAACTCCAGAACTTACAAAGACTGGGATCCTCACAGTGAACATTGTCTCTCTTGGTTTTCTCTATCAAAAGTCTGCTTTGTTAACCTTAAACTCAGTGGGACACACACACACATACACACACACACCATACACACACACACATACACACATACACATACATACACACACACCATACACATACACACACACATACACACACACACACACAGTCTATTTCCTTGAATACCACTTTAACAAATTTTCATATTTTCACTATATTTTATTCAAAATGTAGAAGTGTGGTACTTGGTATCTAAAGATTTAAGAACTTTGTGCCTTCAATATTTATACCTTTGAAAGTCATGTGTGATGGTACACACCTTTAATTGCAGCACTCAGGAGGCAGAGGTAGGCAAATCTCCAAGTTCAAGGCCAGCCTGGTCTACAGAATGAGTTCCAGGACAGCCAGGGCTACACAAAGAAACCCTGACTCAAATAAACTTTAAAGAGTATATGATAGAAAATATAAAACACAGACAAGAGCTAATATGAGCAAAGTCAAGAGATTTCTTGGAGGAAGATTAATAAAATTGATATGTGCTTACCAAGACAGAGTAAAAAGAGAAAAAAATTAAGTCCTCAAATTGCTGATATCAGAAGTAAAAATAATAATATCTAGTATCAGTTTTACCAATATTAAAAGATAATTATTCTTCAATAAATTTAGCAATTCAAGCCGGGTGTGGTGCCGCACACCTTTAATCCCAGCATTCGGGAGGCAGAGGCAGGCGGATTTCTGAGTTCGAGGCCAGACTGGTCTACAAAGTGAGTTCCAGGACAGCCAGGGCTACACAGAGAAACCCTGTCTCAAAAAAACCAAAAAAAAAAAAAAAATTAGCAATTCATGTTAAGATGTACAAATTCCCTTAAAAACACAGCTTATTAAAACGAATACATGGAGAAAGCAAAAATTTAAGTAGCCCTATGTTTCAAAGGCTTTGAAGAGAAAATGACAGGCTTAAATATCTACTGTAGTGCATTCTTCCAAATGTGTGAGGGAGAAACAATACTAATCTCAAAGAATAGTGAGTAAAAGAGAACTTTCTCAGCTTGATTGATCAGGCTATTGTACCCCTAGGGTGGGAAAAGGCTATCATAGCCCTGGCATGGGAAATTGCAAGGTTGGCTTAATATCCAAGAATTAGTCTCAGTGTAATTTATCACAGTAATCAAATGAACAGGAAAAACTGCGACCAATCCACACAGATGTGGAAAATCAGGCCATGCAACTCATTGATGGAGCATCTTAAAGAAAAACAAGTTTGCAATGCTGCAGCAGACTTGCTTTGGCATAGGAAGCTCACTCTTGAGATTTGCTCAAGTTGCCGAGCTCTGGCTCTAACCATCTTCTCTCCCACTCCTCTCTCCCCAGGATGACAACATCATGAGATCTCTACAGCTGTTCCAAAATGTCATGTAACTGAGGACACTGGCCATTCTGCACTCAGAGACACTGACAAACACCTTAATGCCCTGATCTGCCCTCGTTCCAATTTTACACACCAATTCTTGGGACAGAAATACCTTTTACACTTTGGAAGAATTCTCTGCTGAAGACTTTCTACAAAACCTGGCACCATGTGGCTCTGTCTCTGAGGGACGAGCGGAGATCCAAGTTTGTTTTGGAAGCATGCCCATCTCTTCATGCTGCTGCCCCGTGGAAGGCCCCACTGCTTGAGCTTAGTCAATAGTGCACAGTTTTATGCTTATACATATCCCCAACTCACTGCCTCCAAGTCAGGCAGACTCTGATGAATCTGAGCCAAATGTGCACCATCCTCCGATGGCCTCCCAAGCCAATGTGCCTGCTTCTAGTCCTCTGGTGGGAAGAAAGAGCATTCTACAGAACAATTAGAGCTTACCATGAGAATATTGGGAGAGGCAGCACCAAAACATGTAGAATAGGACTGAATTATTAAGCATGGTGATATCAGATGATGCAAATTGCCCATGTCATTTTTTTTTCAGAGGTAGGGACTAATGATTCTCCCACACTAGCACCTGTGGTCATAGAGCAAGTCTCTTAACATACCCAGAAGGGAAACCACTGTCCAGTGGTCTATCCCTCCTCTCCATCCCCCACTCAAGCCCAGCACTGCATGTCCCTCCCAGAAGGTCCAGAATGCCTGTGAAACGCCGTACTTTTATACCCTGTTCTAATCAATAAACAGAACTATTTCGTACACTCTCAATTACTTTTTCTATGACTCCGTGGCTCAGGAGAGGCAAGTTGTGACAAGGGGTGGTTAGTCCACCCATTTGGCCTCGGGTTACTAGTACTATGGGGCCATGTGCCTTCACCCATAAACCATCTTCATTAGCATGCAATTCAAATACTGTGACCATGTGCAAATGCTACTTCCAGACAACACCTCTTTTCTAACAGGATTGCTCCTCCCAAGACTCCAATAAAAAAAATCCCAGAGCCTCATATTGCACAACTAGAGCTGAAAAGGACCAGTCCTCACTGCTGATGATGCAGTCCAAAGATTGATCAAGTAGTTCCATCTTATAACCATAAAACGATTACTTGGGTCCAATGTCATGTATTTTAGTTTTACCAGTGTTATCACATTAAATATTTCCTTACACATTAAAAAATGCTCTAACAAGAGCTTCCTTGAAAAGGTTTATGGAAGTGCTATTATCTGTCCAGGGCTGTTTTACAAGTTTTATAAACATTCTCTTATTTCATGCTCATAGTAGAACATTCCAGAAGATAGATTCTTGGTTTGACTTATGAGGACCCTGAAGCTCAGAGGGGTGAGTGGACCTCCTCCATGTAGCACCCCACTATTTAAGAAAATTCCACATGATCCAAAAACCTGAGAACACTTCCCAAAAATCTCAATCACTTGTTGTCAGTTAAGAGAGATGCGGTATTCTAGTTTTTCTCTGTTGGTGGGACCCTGAGGTTCAGGCTACTTTATAGCTCTCTAAGTAACACCAGTGTGCACCTAAGGTTGAGAAGCCTGACTCTAGGAGAAAGGAAGGGCTATTACCTTTATCCCTATTTTAGCCAGACCACAGTAAGAAGCCAAAATGAGCCTTGAGCCCCTCAGGACATTCAGACAAAATATTAGAATGGGAAGATTTAAAACATCCTTCAGATTAATAATCAGATGAAAGGACGAGGCTGTCCAGGCTTGGTGACATGTTGTGACACCAAGTACACTGGCCCTGTCTCAAGCTTGCCGTCCTGAATCACCCAAAATGATCGCCATTTGCCAGTCAACTGTGGAGTAGATGCTGTGGCTACCTTATCCATATACCCATCCCTTCAGCACTCACCATCCCTGTGCAGTGGGTCCAGCTGCTACCAGCTGCAAGTGCCAAGTCTTTGGTGGAGGGGTTGCTGGCACAGATTTATTCTGGTCACAAAAGTCCCGCTCTGCTTGTGGGCAGAGCAGGGTGGACTGTGTAGGTCATCAGAGTATCTTGGGAAGTAATGGATTAGTACCCCATATCCTTCCCCTCTCAGTTAGGGATCTTGGAGGTCTCTGTCTCCTAGCATCCTCAACAACACCGCCCTCAGTTTCCCACAGTAGTGACCTACAATCAGCCAGATGGATATGTGTCCTGCTTTCATGAGCCTCATACTCTAGTGGGAGGAAACAAATAACAAAATTACTCTCAATGAGGATAATAAGGGTGTGTCACGATGGAGGTGAAGCTGGATACTTTATACAAGGAGTAAATGATGTCTCTGAAGAGTAGACAGCTTGATGTTACCTCCAGCTAAGAAATTCGCTCTGCATATATTTAAAGTCTTGCTATGGCTTGGACATCTCCTGAATGTACCCCAACACACACCAAAAAATCCTATGCTGGGACTGTGGTCTTGTTACTGAAGTATGGGATGGTGTTAGAGCATTTAAGATGCAGAAATGCTACAAGACAACTAGGCACTAGTTGTGCTGTCCTTGGAAGGAATTTAGGTACTTCTCATAGAACCTTCGTTAGTTCTCAAGACTGGTTTGTTATAAAAGAGCAAACTTGTTTGCTCCCCTTTATTCTGACTTCTTGCTATGTGATCTTTGTCTTACTTTGTCTTGCTATGTCTCACTATGTGATCTTTCCGGTCACAATGCCATCTGCCATTGGAGGCTCACTTTAGAAAGTGAACCAAAGGGGCATCCAACTTCGTACTTGCAACCTTCAAAACTGTAACCTAAAAATCCTCTTTGCTATAAGAAGCCTTCAAGATTTTGTTACAGTAACAGAAAGTGTGCCATCACAAGCTCCTTAACAAACAGCTCTGTTGTCCTAGGAAGCTGTTTTGGAGATGAAAAGATGGTCCCCAGAAACACTGAGGTATCTGCTAACATAGCTGGAAGTAGGCTTAGCCAACCTACAATATCCATAGCAGTTTTATTTCTGGGAGAAGCTGCAGCTCAGTCTTAGCTTTAGTGACACACAAACACCAGAAGGAGTTGGAAAGCAGCTGCCATGAAAGCTACGAGTAAAAACAGCCATAAAAAGTCCATGGGTCCTAACCAAATCACTCTTTCTCTACGGGAAATAAAGCCAAGAATCAGTATTAAGACAGCCATATGATTTCTTGGAGAAGCTCAAGTGAGAGGTCCTTCCACATCAAAACGAGGATCAGCAGCAGATCAAAACAAGCTCTGTACGCTAGTCTAAAACTTGGAGTTGAAGATACTCTGATGGCAGCCAAGCCCACTGAGTGGGACTTTGAAGACCCATAAAATGCTGGAGAGATGACTTCACTCCAGTTCTATGGATGAAACACATGGAAGTATGCCAGACCAACCAACTGTTACCTCCCATACCGCTGGCTGCATGGATTGGCTTAGGAATAGACTGAAAACAGGAACCAGTTTCAATGCCAGCAGTGTTAAGGCTTTTGAGCACAATAATGCAATGGAGTTGCTCATTTTTCTGCAGGACAATGTATAATACAAAATCCACACTTAGCTATTTTATTATTTGCAAGGTCAACATATGTTCCAGATATAAAGGCAGAGAGATGAAGAGAAATAGACTGTTTGTTTGTTTTATATTTGAGATAGGATCTCACTGCGTCCTCTGGCTAGCCTAGAACTTGCTATGTAGTCCAGTCTGGCCTCAAACTTACAGAGATCCACCTGCCTCTGCCTCCCACATGCAGAATGAGTCACTACACTCTGTGAGGAGTTGATCTTGATGTTGCTACCTCTGGCTTCATCTGAAGCTACATGCAGCTTTATCGTGTTTTGGGAGACATGCGTCAACAAATACCAATAACTTCCTTCTTCATTGCTTTAGGAAGTTTACTTGGATCTTCTGTGATCTTGTCATATGCCACGTGTAATGGTTAGTTTTAACTGTCAGTGAAATACAATCTAGGATCACCTGAAAAAGAATCTCAGTGAGTTGTGGAAAGCCTTTTGGTGTACCGCTTGGCAGGAGTCTGACATTGGCATAGGACAAAGAAGTGGGCTTCTTTGGCCATGACGAGGAAGTAAGCTCAGGCAGGAATCTGACCTTAGGGCATAATAAGGAAGTAAGTTTCAGCAAGAATCTAACTTCAGGCTGCAATAGAGAAGTAAGGTAAGGCAAGAATTTTAGTCTTAGTGTGGAACAGAAGAACTAGGCTTCAGGCAAGATTTTGGGGCTTGGACAAGGAAGTGGGCTCAAGTATTTTGGTCATTATGACGAGCCCTTTTTAACAACTGTCATGGAGTAGTTTCAGAACTTCGCTTGCTGCTTTGTTAGTTCCTTATTGTACTGCTCACCCAAAATACTTGCATGCAATTAAAGTGCTTTAAAAAGTAGGTTGGAAAATAAAAATGTGCCTTCAGTCTCAAAATGGACTGGGGTCACGCTACAATGTTGTCTGTCTAACTGTCTTTTTTCTTTTTAATCCTCACTCCCGTGCTGGAGAACCTGTAGACTGACTGAGCGGGCTTGGTCAGTGAATTATCGTGTAGATCAGGTTGGTCCCTGGGCTGGCTTATGGGGGATTATCTTGATTACATTGAGGTGGAAAAGCCTGCTCACTATGAGTGGTGTCATTCCCTAAGCAGGCAATCTTGCTGCATTAGCTCAGGAACTATCAAGTTCAATGTATACATAAAGTCAAGTAGGTTAACAAAATGAGGGACAAAGCAGAGAACACATGGCTCAGTATAAAGAAACAAGACACCAACCAAGGAATTGCCGCCATTTTGGAATATAAAGCCGATGCTACAACCCTAACCATTTTCAAAAGAAAGTTAAAAATCTGGACTTGTAAATAAAATCGGCCCATTTTTTCCTTTTATTGGATATTTTCTTTATTTACATTTCAAATGTTATCCCCTTTCCAGGAATCCCCTCCAGAAATCCCCTATCCCACCCCCTCCCCCTGCCTCTATGAGAGTGCTCCATCACCTACCCACCCACTCCCACCTTCCCACCCTGGCATTTCCCTATACTGGTACATCGAACTGCCACAGGACCAAGGGCTGTTCCTCCCACTGATGTCTGGATGTGAACCAGGTGTTAAGATACTTTGCAGAACAAACTAAACAAACCTAAAAGTTGAACTTGGCACTAAATTCTGTGTTTTTCCCCAGAAACAAAGCACTGTTATCTTTCAAGCCACTACATGACTCTCATCAGCCACTGAGAAAGAGTAACGCGTAACTTTATAACTTATTACCATGCTGTGGTAGACAACCTTTATTGTCAATTTGACTGTATTTAGAACCATCTAAGAAATAAAGCTCTAGATATGTCGTCTCTGGGGGGGGGGCATTTCCAGAAAGTTTTAACTGGGTAGTGAAGTCCCACTCTAAGTGAGGGTGCACCATCCCATGGGGTGGGTTCCCAGACTGGAGAAAGAGACTATGGTGGGCAGAGCCCCAACATTCATCACTTCTTACTTCCTGAGTGCAAATCCAATATGGCTGACATTCTCACCCACCCGCTACCACAACCTCCCAGCCATAATGGACTGCATCTCCTCTTCATCTCTAAGTTATTTTTTGTCTCATAGCAACAGAAATAAAACAGGAACAGTAAGCTTTAAGATGCAGACAAGCTATGAGAGCAGCTATAACTGGTAAAGAGATTACATCCAAGCTGGGCCATAAGAAAAGTACCCTGGGGGGCAAGACCATACCCATGAAAGCTTTTGAAGACATAAATTCATTTTAAAGGAGAGAACTTAAGCTGAGAAAGCCACTGAAAGGATCTCATGATGTAAGCAGCTGCCCAGGCAAGCATTTCTCAGACTGAGCCTCTGAAGCTCACAGAGGCCACTATGTCTACAGTGAAAGGAGGCCAGGCCACACCTCATGCTGATGGTGACAGGATGTAAGAGTACCATCTACATGGCACTAGCTTGGTAGATGTGAGCCAAGAAAAAGTGCCACTGTTGTGAAGGCTTACAGCAAGGTTCTAGAAAACTGCATGGTCGTATCTCACACAAGAAAGACTTGGAAGGTGAGTGACTGTGTGGTGCTGGGAAGCCAAACCCCAGCACTCAGTAGAGACTTCAAAACGTCAAAGGTGGCAGACCATGCAACAACCACTGAAGACAGACGCAGGCAGAGCATGGAGCAGGGCCATGTGTAATGCAGGGCAAAGCTATCCAAAGCTATTGGAGCCCAGGTGATTCCATCTTGAGCCACCTGCCATGCTGGGTTTGGATCTTGCTTTGTCTCAGTTCTCCATTTATTCCCCCATGCCTCCCTTTTAGAATGGAAATGTTACATGGGGATCCTTACTCTGTAGCCTTCTAGCCCCAAAAGTATGCAAGCTATCTTTTGATTGATAGAAGAGCTTAAGTCTCAAGAGAGACTTTGGACTCTTGAACAATGTTAGTAATGTTATTGAGTGTGGAGACTTTAGATTTAATGAATTTTTCATTGTTATGTGAAAATGAGACTTTCAGCTTTGGGAATGGGATGCTAGTATTTAAAATGATGCGTTTACACGTCAAGTTCACAGAGTGGAGTTGTGACAGTCGGTTGGTCTTTGCTATAAACTTGACTAAACTTTAAATTACCTAGGAAACAAATATTTGAACACGTCTATGCAGTCACTTCTAAAACTGTCTGTGTACAGAGGCTCCACCCTGAATGCGAGTGACATTGTCCCATGGATTGAGATCCCCAGTCTGAATAAAAGGAAAAGTTAAAAATACCAGCATTCATGAGCTCTGCCTCCTGAGTACAGACACAGTGTAGCCCGTTTCTTCACCTCCAGCTATGTCTTCCCTCCATGTCAGATGGTTTCCTTTCCTAAAACAGGAGGGAAATGCAGCCTCCCTTGAGTTTCTTTTGTCAAGTATTAAGTCAAGTCACCCACCAAATGACAGGCACTGGAGAAGTTTTCTAGAATCAGAAGGTATAAATAAACTGTACTTAAGCATAAGAATGGAGCCTGCCAAAATACAGTGTAGACGGGTCACCAGTACAGGACAGTGTAGACGGGTCACCAGTACAGGACAGTGTAGACGGGTCACCAGTACAGGACAGTGTAGACGGGTCACCAGTACAGGACAGTGTGGACGGGTCACCTGTACAGGACAGTGTAGACGGGTCACCTGTACAGGACAGTGTAGACGGGTCACCTGTACAGGACAGTGTAGACGGGTCACC
>NC_034603.1:2537125-2567484 GCF_900095145.1 Mus pahari | reverse complement strand
AGACGGGTCACCAGTACAGGACAGTGTAGACGGGTCACCTGTACAGGACAGTGTAGACGGGTCACCAGTACAGGACAGTGTAGACGGGTCACCTGTACAGGACAGTGTAGACGGGTCACCTGTACAGGACAGTGTAGACGGGTCACCAGTACAGGCCAGTGCCCACAAAGCTGTGCTCCGTGAGGAGGCTAGGGCTCCACTGCTCACATCTCCAACCTCTCCCACAGTTCCAACAGCCCAAGAACTGCGTGTAAGGGTGACCACAGAGGCAACCCGTGACACTCCTCTGTACTAGCAGCTACTTCCTCACTGCTGTGACCCAACACCGGACAAAAATCAACCTAAAGAAAAATAGGACTTATTTGGGAGTTTGTAAATAGTTACTAATCAAAAGGTTGTTAGTGGGATACAGACCACGATGGTGAGGAAGATTATGATAACAGGCAGATTCCCAGCACCTCAGCGAAACAAGAAGAGAGAAAGGGGAATATATCTGGAGCCTAGCTCGCTCACTCACTCACTCCTTCACTCTATCTATCTATCTATCTATCTATCTATCTATCTATCTATCTATCTATCTATCAATACATCGATCTATATCTCTCTGTGTCTCTATCTCTTGCATGCAATGGTGCCTTCCATATTCAAAGTGCCTCTTCCTTCCTCAGTGAAGCCTCTCTGGAAACGCCCTCAGAGACACAATCGGAAGTGTGTCTTCTCTCTGGGTGGTGGTGGTACCCACCTTTAAACCCAGCACTAAGGAGGCAGAGGCAGGTGAATCTCTGAGTTCAAGGCCAACCTGGTCTACAGAGTGAGTTCAAAGATAGCCAGGGCTACACAAAGAGAAACCCTGTCTTGAAGGAAGAACAGAGAACTGTGTCTTTAGGGTGATTTGAAATCCAGTCAAGCTGAAGATAAAGACTAATCAACATAACATAACTGGATCATGCAGTGTTTTCTTTCTGTGCCTTGCTTCTTGCAGTTGGTGTCCTTCCTATTCATCTATTAATATATTACCAGAAACAGCAGTAATAACTGGGCTGTTGGGTTATATTTCTCTGTTCTTCAGACTGAATAACATTACAGTGTGTGTGTGTGTGTGTGTGTGTGTGTGTGTGTGTGCACGCATAGTCCATTGTCTTCAGCCATCTGTCATTGATGAACACATACATTGATTATGTGTCTTAACTTTTGTGAATACCACAGGTGTCTCCTCAGATATTAATCTCACTACCTCGGTAAATGCAGCCATCAGGAAAATTGTTGGGGTTTATGGTGGTTTATTTTTACATTATCGAGGAAACTGTACTGTTCCCTACAGTGGTTGCATTAACTTACACTTGCCAACAGTGTTTAAGGGCGCCCCTTTCCCTTCTTTTCCCCAGCACTTGCTAAAGTTGTGTTTTTTACTATGGCCGTTCTAACAGGTTTAATGTAATGTCTCATTGTGATTTGATCTGCAGTTCCTTTATGATTAATGATGAGGAACACCTTTAAGATACTCGTTAGTCGCTTCTTGTTTGTTTGTTGTTTTGATACGGGGGTCTCACAAAGTGCCCCTGGCTGTCCTGGAACTTGTTCTGTAGACCTTGCTCTGGTTATATTCAAACTCCCAGAGAAGCCTCTGTCTCTACCTTGAGCGCTGGAATTAAAGGTGTCACTACTACGCCTGACTCCCATTCAGTCTCACAGAGGACCCTGCTTGTCTACTTGTAAGTGGGTTGCTTAGGTGGGTTTTTTCTTTGGGGTTGCTTGAATTCCTTATATATTTATACATCCACTCCTTATCAAATATGTAGTTTTCGAACTTGTTTTTAATCATATAGGCTGTCTTCCACTCTGTCGATTATTTCCTTTGATATTCAAATGACTGTAGCTTGATTAGGTCCCCTTCCATAGTTTTGATGTTGTTAACTGGACTGTTGGGTTATATTTAAACATTAATGCCCAATTCTGCACCAAGAACCTTTTCTCTGCTGTCTTTTAATAGTTTCAGTTTTACATTTAAATTTTAATCAATTATAAATTGATATTGTATGTTTGAAATAAGGATTTGCCTTGATTATTTCGCATGACTACATGTTTTCCCAATGTTTTCCCTGAACGGCTGAGATACTGCTGTACTTTCTTGGAACTTTAGTTGAAGATCAACCAGCCATGAACTCATTCATACAGGAAGAAGGAACAAACCTTGTTTTAGAATGCATAGAGCTTCAGTCTTCACAGTGCAGAAGGTGGTGGCATAAATCTGTGAATGTGCTTAACACTATTGAACTATGCCTTTAAAAATTGTTAAGAGGCCGGGTGTGGTGGCGCACACCTTTAATCCCAGCACTTGGGAGGCAGAGGCAGGTGAATTCCTGAGTTCGAGGCCAGTCTGGTCTACAGAGTGAGTTGCAGGACAGCCAGGGCTACACAGAGAAACCCTGTCTCGAAAAAAAACCAAAAAAAAAAAAATTGTTACAAGAATAAGAGCCCTTATGGTGGCATATACCTGTGTAGGTAGCTCCTACCTAGGAAGGTGAGGCAGGAGGATAGCTTAAACCTGAATATAAAACCAGCCAGCATGGCAAGACTACATCTGAAGCAAGGTCAGTGGGTAATATGATGAATACATATTTCACCACACTTAAAAACTAAAAACAATAGAACAAATTGACCAAACAGGGAAAAATGCTCCATGTTCATATGACTTCACTGGTGAATTCCATCCAGTATTTAAAGAAAAATCAGATGAACCCGTCAGCAATTGTTTCCTGAAACAGAAGATGAAAGAATGTAGTCCAAACTCTTTAGAAGGCCAGCATTTGCCTGATGCAAATGTACAGCAGTTTGGGCATGTCTAATTGAAGACTGAAATCTCTCATAAGCACAGACAAAATTACTACCAGATCAAACACGATAATATTAAAACTACAATGACATATTATAACTAAGTGGAGTTTACTTCAAGAACATGAGGCTGGTTTAACACCTTTTTAAAACTTTTAGCACATTATCAGAATAAAGAAAAATGATAATATAGCTACCCCAATAGATAAAAAAATGAATTTGAAAATTATTCTTCAGTGATCAGAACTGAACACAATTTATATATATAAGAGATATCCCATAGTATAATAAAGTCCACCTATCAAAACATTCTAGCATCAACATCTTACAAGTTGAAGTGCTTACCAGTGCTTTGCCCCTAGAATAGAGGTTCTCAAGCTGTAGGCCATGACCTCTTTGGGGGTTATATATCAGGTATCCTGCATGTCAGATATTCACATTATGATCCATAACAGTAGCAAGATTACAGCTATAAATTAGCAACACGAAGCACTGTATTAAAGGATCTCAGCATTAGGGAGGTTGAGAAGCGGCAAGCTAGACTGTGGAATTCCATGAGACTCACTCTTGCCGCCTGTGCTCAGCATTGCACCAGAGGCTCTGGCCTGAGTGCTAAGGCAAGGAGGCAAACAAAAGCATGCAGAAAGAGGGTAAAGTGCAAGTTTGTTCTCTCAAATGACATGAAAATGCTTTCAGAAAACCCAGTGGAATCTACAGATAAATATATACATACATATATACCTATATACCTACACACATATATGCACACATACATACATACACACACATAAATACATTCATACACATATGTATATACACACGCATACACACACATATATACATACATACACAAATAAATATATACACACACATACACACATATATTAAATACATACTGTAGCTAAAAATTGTGTTCAGTAAGAAAATGGAATTCGAGATCTATACACAACTCAATTACAGTAGAAAAATCAAAAATTAAAATTAGAAAACCAATACCAATCACAATACTGAAGCAAACAGCAAATAGTAACAAAGTATTAAAATATAAACACTTAATTAACCCAGTTAAAGTTCTGCTCCATGGACGTTTAAAACAATTAAATGGAGAAAGCGAAAGTGTTCAGGGGTTGAAGGGCTGAGTACTGGGGGTGTCTCCCCGAATTCATCCTTAGATTCAATTCCAGCTCAAATCCCACTGGGCTTTTAACTTTCAAAATTGATAAGATTATTCCATACTTTGTATGGAAGTTAAAGGACTTACCTAAGCTATCTCAAATTATTTTTTAGCAACAGCAAAATGAATGGCCTAGCATTCCTTAATTTTAAGTTTTATTATAACCAAGACACAAAGAGAATAGCTTAAAAAAAACAGAAACTGCACTGGGGAAATCAGAAGTCTATGTGAGAAGCAAAGATACTGTATCTGTGAGCCACTTCTCTGTTGCTGGGGTAAGCACCCAGCGACGTATGGAAGTTTATTATCTTACGGCGCCACAGGGAGAGTCCATGATGGTGCGTGAGATGTGGTGAGCTGTAGCCAAAGCAGGGAGTGAGAAGGAGGACAGAGTGTGAACCGGAAGTGAAGTAAGACTACAAACCCTCAAAACCATCCCCGGTGATACACTTCCTCCAACAGGGCTGCACCTGCCCTAACGTCCCTAAACAGCACTGTCAGCTGGGGCCAAGAGTTCAAATACTGGAACCTACGGGAACATTCTCATCCAAACAAGAACATGTACCTTACCATATACAAGAATTAGCTCAACGGGGAGCAGGACATGTCCTGACCCTGCTGCCTCCCTTGGATCCCTATCCCCTAGCCGGGCTGCTTTGTCTGCCTCAGTGGGAGAAGATGTGACTAGTTCTACTGAGACTTGATGTGCCAGGGTGGGTTACTGCCCATGGGGAGCCTTCCCTTCTCGGAGAAGAAGGGAAAGAGTAAACGGGGAGGGGGTGTAAGGCTGGGACTGGGAGAAGTGGGGGCAGATGGGGCTGAGATCAGGATGTAAAGTGAATGCATAAATTAATTAATGAAAAATAATTAGCTCAAATGAATGATAAGCTTAAGCTTAAAACCTGTGTGTGTGTGTGTGTGTGTGTGTGTGTGTGTGTGTGTATACAAATGTAGATATACATTTTCTAATGTAGGAGAAAGTCTATGATATTACTTAGACAAACATTTCTCACACAAGACAATCACAGAAGTGCAAGATGACAAAATGATCTCTATCAGGATGAAAACGCTTGCTCTTTAGTTTTTCGTTTTTTATTTTAATTTTTCTTTTTAATTGACATGTCACACGTGCATGTATTTAAGGAGTACAGTGCAATATTTTAATGCATGTGTACAATGTATCCTGATTAAATTGGGGGTAATTAGAACTCCTAGATCCTCTAATTTCTTCTCTTTTAGAACTTTTGAGTTCTTCAGAACATCTGCTGTTTGAACAACTCCATGAGGAAAATGAAGGGACAAGCTAAATATTGAGAAAATATCTGCACAGCACGTGTTTCATGTAGAACTCAGATCCACAATTTATAAAGAATTCTCGCAGCTCAATAAGGAGAAAAGAAATCAAACAGCTACTTCATCCAAACAGAACCAAGGTTGAGTGTGAAGGTCAATCCATATTAGTCAGCATTAGGTAAACACAAGGTAAACCGTGAACCACCATACACTAGGCAAACTAGCTACGGTTAAGACTGGTCACATGCAGTGCTGGTGAGAGGGCGTGGAGGAGCTTCAAATTACTCTCTGCTGGTGGGAATGTGTTTAAAACCACTGTTTTAAAGAAACAGCCGAGGTAATCTAAAGAGTTTTAATAATCACCATGGAAACACATCTCTGGCTATGCCCATGAGAGTGTTAATAGAGAAGATTAATAGAAGAGAAATCTCACCCATTCTTTAAGACAGTGATTCTCAACCCTTTCACGGGGTCACGTGTCAGATATCCTGCATATCAGATATTTACCTTACAATACATAACAGTAGCAAAATCATAACTACGAAGTAGCAATGAAATAAGTTTACGGTTGGGGTCACTACATGAAGAGCTGTATTAAAGAGTTTCAGCTTTAGGAAGGTTAAGAGCTACCACTTTAAAAGTTTAATACGTACCTACCCAATTATCCACTTCACTCCTGCATATTTAAGTGGAATGGAAGCACATATATTTACAAAAATTCACAA
The DNA here is from genome assembly GCF_900095145.1 of Mus pahari. NCBI lineage: Eukaryota > Metazoa > Chordata > Mammalia > Rodentia > Muridae > Mus > Mus pahari. Next base: position 2,561,460 of record NC_034603.1, on the reverse strand, counting down.
TAGCTTTCTCCAAACAGCTAGATAACTAAAAAATAACTCAAATGCCTGACAATGGGTAATGTATAGATGATTCCAAGGCATGGTCCACACAATGGAATATTACTCGGTGATAAAAATGAATAAACTATCACACACAAAATAGATGCCTCTAAAATCAATTATGCCTCTGAAAACAATTTCTTTTTCATTCACCCCTACCTTGTTTTGAAACCACAACTGGAGACAATACTGGTCCGTGGAGCTGGCTAAAGGGACCAGTGGGTGAAGTGTTCACTGTGCAAGCATGGGGACCTGCCTTTGCATGCACACAGTCCATGAGCAAAGCCATGAGAGTGGCAGTGTGTGCCAGTAACCTCAGAGCTGGGAAGGCAAAGACAGGAGAAACTTGGGGCCTTACTGACCAGATGATCTAACCAATCAGTGAGCTTTAGGTTCAGTGAGAAAGCCTGTTTCAGTAATGACAATGATGGTGGTGGTTGTGATAAGTAAATAAGAAGACATCTGCCATAGACCGCCAGCCTTCACATGCACACACACACACACACACACACACACACACACATACCACATAATATCCAGAAAAGAACTTTTGTAATGACTGATTCTCAACAGCTTTCCAAGACAGGAAATTCTCTGGCTCCTGACAAAGCAACCTCTCAGTGTGGTTAGGTGTAGTTAGAGGTGATAACAGTTACATGGTTTTACTTATTTAATCAAGAAGTAAGGCTGTCTCTGAGGGTCATTTGCATCCAGACATATTGTACAAGACAACATGAGCTACAAGATTGAGTGAATATCTTAAATAGGTGGAAGGAAATGGAAGAGAGGACCATTTGCTATGCTGGAGTTGGTGTCTCTAGACCCAGTGAGACCAGATTGTACATGAAATCATGGAGCTACAGAAAAGTGCTCTTTGGAATCCCCAGAAAAACTTCTTGGAATCCGTAGAATTAACACCACTCATCTGCATACGCTGAGAGCGCCAACGGTGCAGAACAACCGGTCCTAGAGTGACCATGCAGAGAGGGTAAAGGTCACTGTGTCACTGTGTCACTGCGCAGGGAGGACCACGCTTTCCAGGTACTGTTAGGTCATCTGAGAAAGTCATTGTGCTGTACGCAGTAGATAAATGGTCCACTACCCAAGGTGGAAGTGCCCCTCGGTGACATCAAATATGTTGGCAAAGCTGCCGGTGCGGGCAAAGAGGCAGAAAGAAACACGGTGCCCTGTCCCGAGTGCAGCCGCTCCCAGCATTAACAGAACATGAGCATCCTGGGTTATGCCTGGGAGACATTAGAATAAATGGTAGAAGAAAACCTAAACTGACTTAGTGATTTCAGTCTGGTCATTTATGGAGGAAACAACCTGAAACTAGGACAGTGGCTGGGGAGTCTTCGGGTTCTCCCGTTGTTCTTCCACAGCACCAGGATCTCAGTTTGCAAAGCCACAGACACCTCGCTAGGTCTAAGGACGCCATCCTCGGCACAGCAGGTGGCCCTCTCCTCCAATTCTTTCTCCTGTTTTTCCTCTCCTCCAATTCTTTTTCCTGTTTTCCTCCCCATCAGCCTGGAGAGGACCCTCGGCTGCAATCCCCTGTCCTCAGACCTATGGAAGCCTATGGAAGTCAGTGCTGCGCATGCTCCACCTTCACCCTTCCTTCCGGAAAGCGTTCTTCGCACTCAGCAGAAGAAATCGCTACATACAGAAAGATACAAGTGATTTTACAAGCACATTATCTTTAGTTTGAATAATTTTGACTTCTGAACAGACAGGATTTTATGAAAGTCAATGGATTTTCTGAAATATTTGTTTTAGTTCTGTAACTAGTTAGGAATATCATGGTAACCTGTTTATCTTCAAGCCTGGTAAGACATTTCGATGTAAAACAAAACAAAACAAACTTCTAAAGCAGTAGTTTTCAAATCTGTAGGTCACAACCCCTTTAGGGTCACATATCAGATATTTACATTATGATTCATAACAGTAGCAAAATTATATTATGAAGTAGCAATGAGGTAATTTTATGGTTAGGGATCACCACTACATGAGGGACTGTATTAACAGGTCGCAGCATTACAAAGGCTCAGAGCCACTGGGCTATTCGGAGATGAAAACATCACGGGTTAGTAAACGCTGCCTTGCTCTGTCCCTGCGCGGGAAAGTCGCTCACAAGTCAAAGTACGCTTCTTGAAAAATAAGCTCAACATCCTTGTAGTAATCAGGAGATGTTCCTCCCTCCATTTATAATTCTCCTGAATGACCATGGTACCCCCTTCTTGTGGATGGGGGTGTGCTTAAACAGACCCTGGCCATGTAGATCACCGTGTGTGCTCTGTGTGGATAGGTTTAGCCCTGCTGAGCTAAGAGAAAACTGAAGAGAAAATGCTTCTGAATTCATAATGTACTTTTTTAATTGCACGATTTTTTTTTTAATTTGTAAAAACGGGTTCTTTGTTTAAGCAATCATTCAGGTCTTGTCATACAAGTTGATAAAAGTCAGCTCTCCTTCATCTGTCATTGTAACTTCAAAATCCAAGAAATTCCAAAACCAGCATTTTCATAAGCTTGGTAGCAGAACTAATTTGCTCTCAAGTCTCATATAAATAGAAATTGAATCTGCTCATCACACTTAGTGTGAATATTCGTTTCTTTCAGTTGTTTGTGAGGGAACGAGAATGCTGTCACAGACCTTTGTTGGTTAATGTAGCATCTTGCGGACTGGACTACATTTCTAAAATCTGGAAGAAAATAAAAAGGTTAAAATTCTGAAATACTCGATTGAAAGGTTTTCAGGTAAAAGAACGTTGATCTCTAGCGAAGATATATATTTGTTTTAAAATGTAAATTTTTATATTCTAATTTTTCACTTGAAGTGTTGAATGGTTTTCGACTTAAAATCCGGAAAAGACTGGGCCAAAGAGCTGGTGACAGGGAGAGCTCTGGAGAATCCTAGAGGATAGTGGGAGGGGTGTGGCCACTCTTTCCCTGGGGATAAGAAATAGGCAGGGGTGAACCACGAGATCCTGGTGCTGTTCTCCTTTGCGCCGCTAGATGGAGGAAGCTCCCCGCCGAAAGCATCGTATCCACCTCTGGCTCTCACTGGTGGGCCAAGCTGCCAAAAGTAGGTTTAGAGCCACACCCAGATCTCAACTTGGGAGCCAGCGGGGACTTTGTGCCTGTAGGGTCCTTTGCTGACACTTGCCCGAGGTTTGGGTTTATTGATATTTGGAGTGACTTGTGAACAAAGGAGCCATACCACTGTTGCAGTTGGCCTGCAAATTACAAAACCAGTCCGGTCCAGGACTTACAGTTTTGAGCACACAGTGGCTCACTTATGCCTCCCACATCGCTGTGCTATCATCGAGATAGTGAGGCAGGCTGAAAAGCCTACCCAGGACCAAGTGATAGTCATGGGTAATGCTGGACCCAACGCTAACCTGTCATCTCTCCTACCCAGGAAACTGCTTTGCACAGGCGGCACCCAGAATGCAGACCGAGGCCTTGGGGCACCCAGCCCAGAGCCTCCTCTAGGCCTTACTATACCTAGGGTAGCTAGGTCAGGAAAATCCGAATTTCCGCATGTGGACTCCTGTCCCCGGGAAGATGGGCTGAACTGAGGTAGGCAGCAAACCTGCTCCACTTCTTCCGAGGGATGAAAAGTCCCACAAGGTTGGAGATGAGGCAGCCCCTCCAGGCCAAGGTCCATGTTTGTACAGACTCCCAGCTACAAGTGCAGAACACAGACAGAGACCATCAGAAAGGAGGTCTGGAGGGAGAAATGGCTGCCTTCCCGGCACATCCCTCTGCCCAGCTGCATGCCCCTGAGCAGACACCTTCCTGGGTCTGGCTTCTATCAAAAGTAAACAGAGGATCAAATTCACAGGATAGCTGCAAAGATTAATGCATACATGTCTAGCAGATATTCCGGGACTTACTTTTGGGTTTTATCACAAAACCTGATAGCTGGGCTGTCTGCTCTGGAATGTCCCCTCAGGAGATGAGAGCGAGTAGGTGAAAAAAGTCAGAGGCCTCCAGAGAGGGGGAAGCTGACTGCTGAGCTGGGGATCTGAGAGAAACAGGGTACAACTGGACAGACCAGTCACAGAGATGCTAACTGATGGTCTGGACAGGAGAATGGAGGGGAGCCATAAAGAAGAGAACAGCAAAATAAATAAATAGATGATAGATAGATAGATAGATAGATAGATAGATAGATAGATGACAGATAAATAGATAGATAGATAGATAGATAGATAGATAGATAGATAGATAGATAGATGATAGATAAATAGATGCATACATACATACATAGCTACATACATACTTACATAAATACATAGATACATAAATACATAAATACATAGATGCATAGATACATACATATATATATACATACATAGTTACATAGATACATAGATAGATGCATAAATACATAGATGCATAGATAGATAGACAGACAGACAGACAGACAGACAGACAGACAGACAGACAGACAGAGGCTACTTGTGCCACCTCCACTGGTGGAGTCAGACAGGAAGACAGGTCTGGGTTGGCCACATAGCCTCCTATCCTCAGCATCCCCAGAGGCTAGCAGGGCTCAGCATCCCACTTTATAAATAAGTGGCTTGCTCGAGGTCAAGAGGACCTCACAAGTTGACCCAGCCTCAATTGTTTGTCTTGCATGCACCTGACACTGTAGAGTGCGTTTTTATACCCAGGGCTTGGAAGAACCTGACAAGAAAAGAAGAACAAGCCCTCCTTGTTTCTTCCTCCCTGTGACCCACATGCTGCAAGTGGCCCTGGAAATCACAGGGCCAGATGACCACGGGTTTTCCTCATTCTTGGGCCTTGTTCTTCTCAGAGATGAACCAGGATGGAAGGTTGCCCTTGAGGAGTGAGAGAGGCCTGAGTGCCAATCCCAGTGCTGCATGTATTTGCTGTGTGTTCCCAGGGAAGTGACTCTACTCCTCAGAGCCTGCCATCTATAAAACAGGAATGATGGTAGAGTATTTAGCTCACAGAGAGAATGGGAGAAAGCCTGTGAGCTCTACTGTCAGCCACTGGAATAGGGCTCAGACTCCTAATCTGTACACATTGCTATTTGTATCTTTAGGCCTCATTTTCCCATCTGAGAAGTAGAGACACAAAGTCCTGCTTGAGGTAGCGACTTCCTACTCCCTTCCCTGGAGAGGAGACTGGGCACAGCTCTGTCTGTCCTTTGTTACAGACTGGGCACAGTTCTGTCTGTCCTTTGCTACAGACTGGGCACAGTTCTGTCTGTCCTTTGTTATGGAGGCTGTCCTAGAGGCAAGGCTCTCTTCCACGTGGACCCCAGAATCCTGAGCTCCACCCTAAGCTCTAGGCAGATCTGGTACCACCAGGCCCCTGGTACAGCATCCCTGCTGCCTCCAGGTGGGAAAGGTGACACTCAGAATAGAGAATGACATTAACCAGGTCCATCCATCCAGGGTGGAAAGGCTAAGTTAGTTAAAATGAGAATATTCATGACAAATCTTTCATGGTATGAACTCAGAGCCTTCAGAGGGCTCATTTATCTCTGTCTCTGTCTCTGTCTCTCTCTCTGTCTGTCTGTCTGTCTGTCTGTCTCTCTCTCTCTCTCTCTCTCTCTCACACACACACACACACACACACACACACACACACACCACTGCACAACAGCCTACCCTTGAAACTTGTCTCACCAACGTCAGAGACAAGTTATTACAGAATGGCTCTCCCTGGGCTCCATGCTGTGCCCCCCCCCCCACCAGGTGAAAGGCAGGTGCAGAGGAGTGCCACAGGACCACATGCCTTTGAGCAGCACCCCTATCCAAACCCAGCCACTTATTATCGTCCTGGGCCTCAGTTTCCCCATCTGTAAGACTGGGCTAACAAGGGCACTAGTGACAGAGCCATGAAAGCACTCATAAGTCCCCGACACACAGCAAGCCCTCGGGGACAGGACGACAGAGTGACAGTTGTGACAGGCGCCAGCATTAACAGTGAAGAGTCTGTCTCGGAAACATGACTAAAGGCAGCTTTAGACTGTCCCCTCGTGAACCTAGATGATATCAGTTGACCGATATGTTATGCATGTGAGGCCGTGGCTGCCCCTGGTCACACACGGGGCACTGTTTTACAATGGTTTTTATACAAGGTGAGGAAGCACACTTTAAAAGGGTGATTAAATGCATCGGGCAGTAACTGTGCAAAGCAGTGGCAGTCCTTTATCATCTTTATCAGGCACTGTGCGGTGTACATAGCAGATAGGGATCTCCAGCTCCATACAAACACATGTGGAAGGCCTTGCACTGTGACATCACTAAGCGATGGGGCTGTTCCAGCATGGTGCGCGCTGCTCCCTGTGTTTAGGGGGAACCCCGTGTACTATTCCTCCTTCCTGCCTACCTACCCCTGCCATACTTCTCTCTTTAGATTCCTAAGTCACACATCTGGACCACCCTAGAGGTGTCTCCCCTCAGCCAGCGTTCATCCCACGGCACCATTTGGTTCTCTTTAGGACAGTCCTAAGATGGGTCTTCAGGGCACTCACACAGTTACCAATCGCGAGATATGCTCATGAGCTTCCTTCCTTCCATGGCATCGTTGTGTGGGGACTTCGGCCCCAAGCCCCTGCTCCCCATGTCAAGATCCCCTTATGACCCAGTCCCATTTTATCATCTCCTGGCACAGACACAGTGATGTTCGCAGCCTCTGCCCATGGCAGGCACTCGAGAGTGTTGAGTCGAATGGCCTCCTCTTTCCTAGTCCCCCCAAGGTCCCAGCTACACTGAAGGGCACACCGACCTTGGCAAAACTACGGAGCTAACCTGATGCCACTTATATATAACTTGCTATCTATTTCCCGAGGTCAGTAACTAGAATTTTCTGGGAGCCAGGTTTCTCCTTGAGCTTCAGTACGTACACATGAGGAACAGGAGATAAATCTTTTAAAATACCAAGGAGACATTCCGTCATATAAGAGGATCTACATAGGGCTCTCTCGGTGAGAAGTAGAAGCTGCTGGATTGACTTGGTGTTACTGTCCCCTGCCTAAAGATGAACCCCAAAGGTGGGCTTCCATCATTCAACCAGGTTCAGGGAGAGAGAGAGAGAGAGAGAGAGAGAGAGAGAGAGAGAGAGAGAGAGAGAGAGAGAAGAGAGACTTCCAGTATAAACAACCTGTTTCCTGAGCAGACCAGCCATGCCTGAGCTACTGGGGAGAAATATTGGACTATTAATGCTAATGTTGACCGAGTTTCTATTGGGGTGATGAGAATGTTCTAGACCTAGATAGTGGTGATGGCTGTACAACCGGGTAAGTGAACTTAATGTCACTTTTATAATCATTTTAGGGGTAAGTTTTATGTGTATTTTGTTACGATGTAAAACAATAAAATCACATAGTCATAAGAAAAATCACAAAGTTGCCACAGGTTCCACACAATAGCCTCTCTCCTTACACTTGGGCCATGTCTCTACCTCCTGTGCTTCCGTTTACCCAGCTTTCACACTGAGGGCTGTTGTGTGCCCATACCTATCGGCCAGCCATTCACGAACCTTCTGGGCGATTTGCTTCTAGGCAAATTGATTTCTAAGTAGTTCGTAACATGAAGAATAGTGAAGGATAGCCCCACCACACCCTGGCTCTTTGTCAAAGTAAACTTGTTAATGCAAGGTAGTTACCACCCTAGTGTCAGCCACGAGTCTTTCTACTTTTACTATGTCCATAAGATGGTCACCTACAGCCAAATTCCCAGGACATATTGCTGGTTGAGCTTGGAGTCAGCAATTTGACCTACAAGCTTCCCGGGCAGGTTGGGATTTGGCAAAAGAGAGCCTAGGTTTTAGTCTTTATAGCCTTCCATACGATTACTTAGGGCAGCTTAGACAATGTGTCTTAACAAAAACGTTCCTCCTGTGTAAGACCTGGACAACACACACGATAGAAAGATACTAGGTAATAATGGGCTTTTCATACAGACCCGACGATGACCCCAGACTCACTCATGCTGGCTAAGGCCACAAGGTCAGTATCTCCCCTAACCTGCTTCCTTCGGTGGGAAGTGAAAGCGGGTGTCTGGCGCACACTTCTCAACCTGATAAAGAATAAGCATAGGGAGAGGATGTGGGAAGGAGACCAGCACTCAGGGACAGCAAGGCATGTTCACACTCTTCCTCCCTCCATCCTTGTCCTCGTCTACGGGGTGACATGCTGTCTTACCCTTGGCTCACGCCATGCCTGAGTCCAGATGGTTTCTGGGTAAACCAAGGAACAGAGGTCTTTGTAAGGACTCGGAGCTATGGGGCCCTTCCCTCCCTCATGTGTGTTCCTCACGTGTGCTCTTCCTGAGGACGGCCTCCCCATGGGTGTCATCGTCCTCCCCTGTGGCCCTACACAGCTAGGTAAGCTGAGAGCTGAATCTCTCATGAACAGTAAAACAAAGGCAGGATTGGTGGAGATACCTGCCCTGGGTTACAATGGCATGGGTGGCTGGGGTGAAGCTGCCACTCAAACCCAAAGCAGCTGGGGCTGGCCTTCCCAGCTGCAGGAGCACATTACAGCTTGCAACCTTTGGTTCTCAGGGAGATTACTGAGGTTCAGAAGCATAAAGCTTGGGGTCCCCTACAACTCAGACACAATAACCAAGGCGACATTGCAGAGACATGTCCGAGGAAAGGGCGCCAAGACACTCAACTCTCCATAAAGCTGTTCACTCTGCTTATTGTCTTCTTTGTGTAAGATAGGATTCTTGCCATGTAGCCCTAGCTGGGCTCAGACACGGAATCCAGCCTTCTGAGTGCTAGGGTTTCCGATGTCTGCTCCACATTTAACCTTCCTTCTAGAAAAGGTTGATGATAATACGATTGTCAAAGACTAAGGTAAGTATTTACATTTGCTGTATTTTATCTGGGTTTCTCTCTGTGCCTCTTCTCAATTAAGCCTCAATACAACTGACCAAGATAGATACTAAAGCTCCCCTGTACAAACAAAATGGGGACTCCTCCAAACAAAAGGATTTGTTTGCCTAAGTTTACTTGGCCTTGGGTGGCAAGGCTCCCATCCCCGCTCTGCTTCTCTCTGTCAACAGAACCTTGTCAGCAGTCAGACATCTGCGCCCACCCTTCCCCTCCATCTAGACTCACCCCAGCCAGGAACTTGAAGGTCATAGTCCTGACCCCAAGAAGTAGGCCCACCCTCGAGGTCAGTTTACTGCTGGAAATTCCTTCTAGAGAGATGAAGTATGGGGGAGGTGGGCAGACAGCTGCAGGGTCACATTCACAGGCAGACATTGCCAGGAGGAAGCCACATGCCTTACCTCCCAGCTCATCCATCTGGTGGGAGCAGACACAGACAGATGCTGTCCTGATGGAGTTCCAGAGGCCCCGGGGGCTCGCAGAACCCTGTCAACAGCTGCTCCAGCACAGCCCATCTGGAGCTCTCTGCTTGCTGCAACCATAGCCCTTCTGAGGACCCTCAGGGCCAATGGTGCCACACCCTGAGTGAAAGCAATGCCCAAAAGGGGAGGGTCCTCCACAGAGGCTAGGTTGAGTCACTCTGAACCCCATTTTTCCTACTGCATGGCAATGCTGGGAAAGTGGGGGACCAAGAGTCTGAGAAAGAAACCATGAGCCTCTAGGTTTTAGAAACAATGAAGGAACACACCCAAACGCCCACCATAAACCCACACGCAAGACAAGAGGCCCTGCAAGTCTCTGTGGCCTAGATGAAGGCCCAGAATGTGTCCCTTAATAGCCTAAGTAAGGCTCTGAGAGGAGGCAAAAGCCCCAAGGCTTCAGGCCACAGTGGGCATGCAGCTGTCAGCCCAGCTTCTCCCACATTCCCGGGAAGGGAACAAAAGATTCACACAACTCTCAGTGGGACCAGGTACCTCTGATCCAAAGCCATTCTTGAATTGTCCCTCAGTCCCTCAGTCCCTCAGCCCCCAGGCAGCCTGGGGCCACTGACTTGTGTTAGAAAGAAGCAGGTCTCCTGCTCCGAGAGGAGTGACCTGGCCAGCCTGCTTGTGGAGCGTCCCCAGAATGCAAAGCTGTCAGGACTGGGAGGAGGGGGCAGTCAGAGGCTGCTGCTCTAGAGACCTCCATAGACAGGACTGCAGAGGCTAGCCTGGCCTTGGACTGCCAGCTACCACTACAGCAAAGATGGCCCATTGCTGGGGCCTGCCCTATTGCCAAGATGGTCTCCCCTTCTCTCTGGAAAACTTCTTCAGTCCCGGTCCAGCCTGGGAACATGTCAACCAAGGGTGTGATCCTGAGGGCCCTATCAGTGAGTGACCTTCCTCCTTTCTTCCCTGCTCAGTGCAGAACACATTACCCTCTTCACCTTCGGCCTCTGGGATCTTGACCAGAGCACATGGACTACTCTAAACTGCAACTTCTTTGTCTGTAAAATGGAAGATGAATGGTACTTATATAAAAAGATTATGATGTGTATCCATAACACACACATCCACCGAGGCTAGGAATGGATTCCAGTCGTTGTCAAGGGCAGGGGAAGGAGCTGGAGAACAATTGGCAATGAGTGCTGGGTTTCTGTCTGGGATGATGGGAAAGTTCTAGAAGTAGATAGCAGGAGCTTAATGTCTCCTAAAAATGCACAAAATGTAAGGTGCCTTCCATGGCAAATTTTATATCATGCATCTTTTGTCATAGTGAAAATAAAATGAGTTAGTATATTAAATGAAGTAAGGGTTATTATGTAAATGTTGATCAGAGAAAAGTTCAAAAAGATCCACTACAGATTTTCATTTCCTTCCTTCCCTCAGACCATCGTGTTGAATTGGAGGTGGCATGCGTCCCTCCTGATCCCTGCCACCTTGTCATCCCAGGGTGACTATCCTGCAATACACCTACTCCAGAGACACAGTGGGTGTTCACACGATTGGATGGATCTAGGTGCTATCATCTATCCTTCTACCTTCCCCCATACCCTTAGGTCTCCAGCCTGGCTCAGGGTAGCTTTCCCCTAGATTGTATTCTTTATAAAGCAAAGAGAAGAACGTCTTGGGACAGGTTCCATGGCACTCTGAATGCTGGCATCCTCAGCATTAGGGAGACTGAGGCAGGAGGACCACCAATCCCAAGTTTATGCAGAGACCTCTACATACATGTCTCAATGACGATGGTGATGGTGATGGTGTTGATGCTGGTGGTGATGTTGATGGTGGTGATGCTGATGGTGATGATGATGGTGATGGTACCTCAGAGGGCTTCTCCTAGTATCTTTTCACTGTTTCCACAAACATTGTCATCTCAGAAGATAATCTGGTAACTGTTGGGGAGCATGTTTTATCTTGTGGGTTGTAGAGACCGAGGCACTGCCTCTTTCTTTACTTATAAATTATCTATTTAAGAATGTCTGTGGAGTACATAGCCTCGGGAAACGTACAGACTCTGTGTCCCTCCAAAGCACAGGCAGGCTCACTGTTCCACTATGAAACAACTTCTCCAAACTCCTGCAATGCAATCCACAGCATGGATGAAAGATATCTGGCCCTATGTGGAGGGCTTGCTGGAGGTCACAAAGAATGAATCACACAGCAAGACTTAATATTTGTAAGTGTTACTATTACTTGTCTTTTCCCCTACCTCATTGTAAGCTCCATTAAGCTACATAGCATTTTCTATTTACTTTTGTATTTAAAAAAAAAAACCAGGATCTATTGCCAATGCATTGGTTACTTCTACAATCTGGTGGCAAGATCCTATTGCTGAAAACACCATGTTCTTACATCATCAAATATAAAGAAATCAATCTGGTACTCAATTATCAGGTTTCCTACTGTTGACTAACATTTGTGGTATTAGAAGGTACTGTACACAATACATTCTCACCCAGCTACAAATCCTGAGAGTGCCAACCTACCTGCAAAATATGTCCACTGACTCAATAATGGCAAAGATGTTGTAGAAGTAACCACTGCCTCTTTGCTTGATTTAACAGGTGGAGCATTACAGGTCTCGTGAGATGGATCCTATGTCTGACACCATTAATGAAGCCAAGAACCTGAGACCAGATAGATCAAAGGCTGGAGGATAAAAACCTGCTATTCTTTTTCTGCTAAATGAACATAACAATAAAATGACTCCTAATGACATATTTCTATACCCACAGATCCGTGTATCGCTCAACTCTCACCTCTTCTTGCGGTAGACAGTAATTAACATAAAGGTGCACACTGGACAGTGGGTATCGAGTGAAAGCCTCGGGAGCACTCGTTACTAAACGGGATGTCTTTATATTAGCATTCCCCCAAGGCTTTACCTGTGGAAGAGGAAGCAGGAAGGGCGAGGGTGTCAGGAGGTAGAGAACTCCGAGGAAACACAACAGGCTTGATGCACATGTGAACTCAGAGGCTAGGATGATGTGCCCAACACCTGGACGAGTTCAAACTCAACAGGGTCCCAGCACTTAGAGGGGACGTGGGCACAATGTCCCATCCCTAACCAAGAAGCTATTTGTACTGACAGCTTCTGGACAAGAGAAAGTCAGTTTTCTTCTGTGGAGTGACACTGGGTGTGTCAACCACCCTCCAGGGCAGGCCTCATGATCCTGAGTAGCTGGCCAACACAAAGTAGACTCCATCCTTTGGTTTCTTGGCAGGGTGTGTGTGTCTGTCTGTCTGTCTGTGTGTCTGTCTGTCTGTGTGTCAGTGTGTCTGTGTGTGTCTGTGGGGTGGTGATCCTGTATCCTTGCCTGGATCCGGTTATCTCTGCTGCCACTCCTTCCAACTTTGTCTTACACAGCTCCACTCTCCTCCTTAAGACCTAGTGGCCATTGCCATTCAAGCACATCAATATTTGTCCTGGGTACCAAATCATTCATTCTTAGTTATCACTAAACTAAGCAAGCTAGGTATTTATTGTTGTTGGGCTGAAAGTGAATCAGTATCAGGCATTTATCAGTCTCTCAGTTAATATGTCCTTAATGGATGGATGGATGAACAATAAATTAATTGCTCCCTTTTTAAAGTCAGCAGTCTTGAGCAATTCGCAATTTAGTTGGGGGAGGAGGATGATTAAAAAAAAAAACTGAACTAACAGGCCTAGACATTCCTTTTAGGAGCAGTACAGCGTTTGAAGTGACAGTCTGCTCTCACCTGAGATAAGAGCCCCTGTCTGTATACACACATGCAATGTGCAGGATGACTGTAAAAGAGTCCCTGCTCCCCAGGGCTGGTGGCTGCGGACAGCCTAGGCTCTTCTCTAGCAATGCAGAAGGTCGGTCAGTTGGCATCGTGCTGAGAGAAGCCGGCTGGGACCGGATGCTTAGTGTAAACATTTCAAGGAGCATTTTTCAGCCCACTGAAACAAAGGAGCATGCAGGGCAACTGAAGTGGCTGGGGAAGGGATTCGGAGCCTTGATCCTTCCGCCACAGGACCAGCACACTCTTCTTTCCGGGTCTCTCCTCACCTTATTTCTCCTGAAGGGGATGCACCTTTTTTCTCAACCAATGGCATTTTTATCTGGATACGAATTGCTGTTAACTGCTTAGTTTTCAAGAATGCTTTTGTTTGTTTACACACCCTTCATGTCAAGAGTTTCTCCACAGTCTGTAAGAGTTCACACAGTATGGCTGAGAGGCTGTGAAGGGGCAAATGGCTTAGTGGGCAAGCTTGGAATCTGAGCTTAAATCCCCAGTGCTCACAAAGGAAGGGAGGGAGGGAAGGAGGGAGGGAGGGAGGGAAGAGAGAGAGAGAGAGAGAGAGAGAGAGAGAGACATGACTGTGGCTCTGTTCACCTGCAACCCCAGTGCTGTCCAGGCAGGGAGAGTGGTGCCACTGGGGCTTGCTGAGGGTCTCAAAGGAACCATGCAGAGATGGAACAGGCACTTGCTGTCCTACACACACACACACACACACACACACACACACACACACACACACACACAGACATTCTAGGCCTTTCCAAGTCGGCAGCCTGGTCTGGCCAGTTCTCTGAGAGCTGACCAGCCTTTGAGAAAATTGACTCATACCAACCAAACCCACCAGAGGCTTTTGTGGGAATAAGGATTAACCCACAGAGTTGCAACAAGGACAAAGAGGAGGAGGGGGAAGGAAGGAGGGAGGGGGGGGCAAGGGGAGGGGGAAGAAGGCTGCAGGGGTCGGAGGAGGGGGAGGAAGGAAAGCTTCTCTCTACTGAAGCTTCACTTCCTGGCCTGAAGTCAAAGCCTAGGAGGGTGTGTGTCTGGAGGAGAGGGGCTGGCACCTCACTCTTCACAACTCAGAGTCCTTAGGAAACCTATCCTGTCCCCTGAAAACCCATCTGGCCAGCCCCAGTCTTGTCTCCGCTGGAAGGCCCCCCATAACATCCCGCAGTCCTCTACGGTTTTCTTTCTTTTCAAGGCTTCTGGGTGACTGATCTCTCTGGAAAACCACCCAGTCCTCAGCACCCTCAGGGTCCTAGGGGTTTTCATTGCAAGGCTTCCCACCCAACTCCCGGGTCAGCTCCATTCCATCTGGGGTTTTCCAGAGACAGCCTCTTAGACCTATGTTTATAGGTGGTTTTGTCCGTGTGCCTTATTTAAATAATATTCTGTAACTCTTAAGGGGTTAACTTTATTCTAAATTATAGGGGTGAGGAGTGGCCTCTCTCTAGCAGGAATTGTTTATTTACTGGCTCATTCAGTAAATTGCTGTTTATGGAGCAGAGTCGGGCCCTGGCCTCCAGCAGGTGTTTTCCAGTTTAATTACACATTAACCGTGATGGTTACAGACACCAAAAGAGCCCGTGAAAAGTGGAGGTGTTGACAGTGCAGGGCCCCCAAGCACAGGCAAGCGGCTGGCTCGCGTTCTCAGCAATCCGACATATCTGTTCAAAAGGAGAGCGTGCACAGAGGCAAACATTGCTCATGGTTAATCATCAAGAAATACCGATATTTGGATCCAATTTCTCACAGTTTTCCAGAAAGGCAGACATCAGGACTCCCCAGATACACGTATATTTTGATCCATTGTTTTAACCAATTCAAGCAGAGAGCACAGCACAGCACAAACAAGTGTAAGTAATTGCTCTCTGGTCAGAGAAAAAAAAAAAAACGGATGTGGGGCCATTTTCCCTCGGGCTTGGGCTAGGAGCCAAATGGTCACAGACAACATAGAAAACCAAACTGAATTTAAATTTTGGACAAATGTCAAAGGAGCATGTTTGGAGCATGGCTCGAAATATTGATCATTATTCTGAAGTTCAGACTTCCCTAGATGTTCAATGTTTGTATTTGCTAAGTCTGGCGGCCTCTGTGGGAGTGACAGGAAAATATAAACTCATCCTTCAAGGTGAGTTACAGATAAATGTCCCTGTAGCTGCATGCGGCCTCAGAGCTTGTCAAGCCAAGCCCTCTGCTGGCTCTTGTGGTTTACTTGACAACATGCATGCTACTGTGTCCTCCTGAAGCCCCTGCCCGTGTCCCCATGCTATCGCCTTCACACTGACCACCTCAGGGTCTTTCTGGGGCATTCCCTTGCCCTCAGCCTCTGGTCTCCCACATAGACTGCCTTGTTCACCCTTCAAGAACCAGTTCAGTTTCTGCCTACCTGAGCCTTTCCAGGGTCCCCGATATTCTATACGCAAAGCCCTCTCTCCTTTCCCTGGTCAGCTCCTTCCTCTACAATGGCTTGTCCTGATTTGGATGTGGTTTTCGTGTGTTCCCATGAGGTTGTGTCCTGGGAGCTCAGTTCCCAGTGTGACATTGTTGAGGGGTGATGAGACCTCTTCTGAGCAGGCCCCACAGGAAAGACAGATGACTGGTCTCTCCTCCAGAGTCTCGCCTCCTGTCCTGCCTGATGTTTTCCCTTCCACTAGTGTTCCTTCCTGTGGGCTGTCACTACAATGAGGTGATGCAGAGAGGCAGCCCTACAGATCCAGCGCCATGCTATTTGTATTGACTGCAGTCTCCCAACTTGTGAACTAATAAAGCCTCTGGCATTGTGTTACAGCAACAACAGCAACAAAAACTGGATTAGTAAGTAGAAGTTCCTTCCCTCAATCACAAATTCTTGTCTACAACATTTTCTCCTATTTAATTGGTTGCTATTCAAGAGATATCCTTCTCACCACAGTGTGTACATCTTTGGGTCCCAAGTACTGAGAGCACTGGCACAAACTGTGGCCCAGAGTAGATACAAGTCAATGCTGGTCTAATGAGAAACCACATCTCAATCCAAGAGCATTTCCCCAGCTCGTAAGTTATGTGATCAGGACCGCTCACAACCTGTGAAGAGACCCACACACACCGTCAGTTGGGACAGCGCAGTCACTGTGGAGGGGTCAATATAGAACAATGTTAACATTCTCTCCATGGAAGCAAGTCTCAGGCAGGCACCTGCTTCAGGGGTATCCTAGACGCTCACCCTAAGACCTGCCTGCAGGCTGTCTGTTAAGTTGACAGTGCCTAGTCTTCCTAGAGGTGAAGGCTGGGAAGGGGTGAGGTCAGCCTGGGCCCCAGTTTGGAATTTCCCTTGCACAGTCAGAAGGAAATAGGAGGGAGCTGCCACTCTGCTCGGGGGACTGACCTAGCCTCCTGGCCTCATGCCAGCTCCCAGATGAATCACTTTCCCTAAAACCAGAGCTGAAACCCAAGACGTAGCCAAATAGAGGTCTCTTTAGTGTGGGGGATGTGGCCCAAATGGTTATATGGCACAGGGACCAGAAGAGGTGGAAAAGGGTAAAAGGGTTTACTCCAAATGATGTTGGGGACATTAGGTCCAACAACCTAGAGCATCACAATTAACAGGACTCTGTTTACACTCCTCAGAGTCACACAAAACCCAGCCCTACACACACACACACACACACACACACACACACACACACACTTAAGATGAATGACTCTCATCCCCACCCCTGCACACACTCCTGAGTAGAGTAACTCCATAGACATAAAGCAGAGTGAGCCTACATAAATAGCTACCATTCCCCGAGGTCAACATACCTTCTCCAGACCCTTCCTGCGTCTCCTGACCCATCTGTTTCTTAGCCTACTGACACCAATTCTTTGCTTGTCTGACTTTAGACAGACTCCTGAACCCTCAGTGAGGCCCATCTGTGAAATTCCTTCTAAAATCCAGTTTGAACAGGAAGCACCCAGCCTTGACACCAGGTCACCCTGGATACCCACACATCTTCACTTTCCACCATGTTACTGATGGTGTCTGCTCACCTGGCTAGGCTCCAGCTAAAATCCTGTCTGGTCGGTTTTTCCAGAATCTTTCTTAACTCCTGATGTTATCTTTTGGCCATTTCACATTTTCAAACTTTCTTGTCATTATTTTGCATTCTTGAAGCTTCATTCTTCCCCATGGCTAGAGACAACTGTTTGCCCGTACAGTACTGGGAGCTGAGCCTTGAGCCCAACCGTGCTCCTTCATTACAAACAGCCATTGCCACAGTCTCCGAATAAAGCTAGCTTTAACTTTCCTCTAGTGAGCAGCCCGAATAATTGCTTCTTTAACATTAAGGCCCCTCTGCCTGGAACTGGATTGAGTCTGGAGTCACGGCATTCTCAAATGTATTTACTCCTTCAGAAACTACATTTCTCCCACAAGGCCACCCACCTCTCAGGCACAGCATGGACCTCAGTGAGGGCCACTCACCTCCTTCACTAAATAAATGAGTTGATGTTAGAGACCACTGACCCACCTTACACGGGGATAATATCCCCGTGTAGTAAGTCGCCTGACAGGAGGAATACCATCAGCATGGTTCCTTTTCATTTCCTCTGAGCAAGTCACCTGGCTGCCTTTTGTCTTTCTAATTTCCTGACCCAGGGTCTGTGGGGGGAACAGGGAATGAGCAGAGTGGGGAGAGGTGACTTAGGCACAGGCTTTTATAGCTATTGAACACCTATCAGCAAGAAGCCTCCAATATTAAAACACTGCACCCTGAGAAACAGAGGGGTGGCAGGCCTGGTTTTCCACTTCCACCTTTAATAACTTTCTCCACCCACACTTCCTCTCCTTGACCCCTTCCTCCCTCAACTACACCCAGAGGGTGGGCGACACCAACACTACTCAAGGAGAGGCCAGTGACCAATTAAAAATGGGCTCAGTCCTCCATCCTTCACTGGACCGAACCCATGGTCAGGATTTGACTGAGGGCTCAGGGATGATATGAAGAGCTCCTGACTTCTTGGTGTCTCACTTGGTGGCTTCCTAAACAGGTAAGGATATTATGTGAGACAACATAGGTGTAGGCATGAAGCACTGTAACATGATGTAGTCAGAGAAACTGGATGGACACCAGGTAGTACATGCAAGTTCAAAATACTACAGGAAGCCAGAAAACAGATGCCAGCAGGAGAGGTGGCCGGGCTCCTGCCAAGAGGACTGGAGTCTAAACTATGAGTAGCTACTCACGAGGGAGGAGCAGATAAACCCAAGGAGCACACCTGGGCTGGGCGGGCTGCTTTCGGGGGAAATGGTCACTGCGTTTGGACATCAATGCTGGCCTCGGGGTAAGGAACTGGGCAGACTCAAGAGAGGTGTGTGGTGTGGTACAGGACCCAGTGAGCTCAACAGAGTGGCCCTAGAACCCAAAACCACCACTTAGAGCAGTGTCACCTAGGCCACAGACATCCATCGACTGAGCGTCAGCAACTTGTACCAGATGTGTTCCAGAAATATCTATCGTGTGGATGGGCAGATAAGCAAAGAGGCATTTGCATCTATATCCCCTGGCTCTCCTACGGTATTGTGGGGAAGGTGAACTGATGCCGCAGAAATGGAAGGGCTCTGCCAGCTGTAATGTAGTATGTTGAGGACTACCGTGTTGGCTGGTTCAGATTGTTGCCAAGACAAAGGGCATCCGAGGAGGCGGCTGGTGACAGGCCATAGTGACTCCTTAAAGGAGTCACATCAGCCTAATGACACATTACTATGATTGTGGGGAAAGTCTGGTACCATGGGGAGAATAAATGAACCATGATTTTTAGGTGATAAGAAACCACACCGGGGCTAGACATTCAAACAAGCCACTCAGTTTGTCTGGCCTATCGTAGGTAGTAAGCGAAGTCTGTGATTGGTACTTCTCTGTTGTCAAGATAACCAGAAGTGTTCAACCTGTCTTTATAGGATGTCATAGGTTGTTTTATCTGAAAATGGGAAAGTGGCTGAAATAAAGACGACCACTGGACATGGAATATGAGAAACCAATAATGATATCCCCCATCTGGAAGAGGAAGAAGGTTCAAGGAC
Organism: Mus pahari; assembly: GCF_900095145.1. NCBI lineage: Eukaryota > Metazoa > Chordata > Mammalia > Rodentia > Muridae > Mus > Mus pahari. Next base: position 2,542,248 of record NC_034603.1, on the reverse strand, counting down.
TCTTCTTGCCAGGTCCTGGAGAAAGGCATTCAGTTAGGGTTGCCATGGCTCCCAAGTACTCCCCTCCCTCTCCCATTAGTTGACACCATCAATTCAAGGTTAATGCATGCCAGGATTGGGAGCTAATTATTCTGCCATTTAGACATTAATTTCCTCTGGAGAACAGCTAGAGACGAGAGCTAGAGAGAAGAGAAGAGAGAAGCTAGGCAAGGAGGGGCAGAGGCCACCTGACTCCTACAAATGAGATAAGAATATGACACCCTCTGGGATCGGCTTCCCACCCCTGGAGCATACTCTACAGCAAATTTATTGACTTTCTGGGAAGTCTCCAAGCTGACCACCCCGCCACACGGCGATTTGCCTGGATTTCTTGGGCTTCCATGCCCGTATGTCAGCCATGGAGGTTTGTAAAAGAGCTTGCAGAAAACCTATGTTTTCTACAATGTATTTACTCCTTAGTCTCTACCAAGCATATCCATGGAAGGAAAGGGAAAGAATGAACAAATCACCCACAGCCCCTGACTTCAGTGAGCATTCGTTCGATACTGGGAAGAGAAGCATGCATCCAGTTGATGGAGCACGTGGCTGTGTGATTAAACAAAAGCATCAGTTGAACTAGGAGGCTGGGTAATAGAAGAGGCTTTGAGATTTCTCAGAGAATGAGAATCCCCTGGTTCAGCCTGTCTGCTGACAAGGAACAAACGATGTGAACCTAAACGGGTTGCCAGAACCTCGCACATCCATGAGGGTCGGCTCCTTTACGTAGCCACAGCACATGCGCAGTTATCTCCTTCCCGTGGTCTTTGTGGAGCTTTCCCTCTGGCCATCTTCCATGTGCTCCTTCCGCCATACAGCCCCACAGTCTGCTTTCTAAAATGCAGACAGGTTCCCATCATGCCCTTCCTTCAAGGCTATGTGTGGTTTCTCACAGCCTCCAGCAGGACACTCTAAGTTCTATTTCGTGCCACCCTGGGCCCTTCGCAGTCTCTCCAGACTTGCGTTCCCATGTTTTTATTCCGATGCAGACTCATCCCCAACATGCTGCCCCTAACACAGGACATGCAGCACATGCAACACACACAGCACACACAGTAAGCTGTGCGCCACAGTCGGCTGTATTTCCCTCACTTGGAAGCTCCGTCTTGTTGCCTTCATCCCTGGGCTCCCCTTCCCTTTCCATTTATTCCCGATGCCCCAAGAAAACAGGGAGCAGAATACAACAGCCCGGACTGGAATGGTGGCACCGGCTGCCCTGCAGCTGTAAACGATGCCCCCTGCAAGGTGTGTGTGGACAGGCCTGGCTGCAGGGCTGTGAGCACTGGGAGACGCCTCCTCAGCCATGAGAAAGAAGAGAGGTGTTACAGCAATTCCCATTGTGCTTCTCCTCTGGACCTGTGCTTTGGTGGAAAGTGTCTTTGACAGTCCCTTTCTAGTATTGTGACACTCTGCTGTTCAAACAGGGGTGAAAGCTTCCCCTGAGTGTGATCCTGAGGGACATGAAGCAACCTCAGGTCGTCTTCAGATTGAGTACAGTGGGGGACGGAGGCTGTGTGATGGGGCTGGAGGATCAAACCGGAGCATACCTGGGACTGTGGGCTGAGGTCTGGAGCACACCTTGCTTGTGAGTTCACATCAGGACCACACCCAGGATGTGGGTACAGACATGTTGAGAGATACAAACGTGGCTCTGTATGAGACAAGCTAGTTCCATCTTCTTACTGCCAAACAAATCAGGGACAAAAACACAGATGTGCATGAATATATACACACATACACACACATACATGCCAAACCACACATACCACAGACACACATATACACCAAACCACACACACACACACTACATACATACACACATCATACCACACACCTTCACACACACACACACACACACACACACACACCACACATACGCCACACATATATACGTGCTACATACATACACACACCATACCCTACACATACCATGCCACACACACATACACATCAGACCACACACACATGTACACCAGACCACACATACCACACACATGCACACACTACACACACCACACAACTATACCATACCCCCCCACACACACACATACACATGCTATACACACCCCATACCACACATACCACACACACACACACACACACACACACACACACACATTTGTGCATACCACGTACTATATCCACCCTGAGCTGTGTGTGTCTCTGGTCTGAAGAGGATTGGCTCCCTTCCAGGTAGCCATGTGCTTCACCGAGAGGAGCCCCAGCAGAACAGGGACACTTCTGCAGCCAGGAGGTCCAGGTGACCCTAGGTGGTGAGCTGGGAAGGTGGCTAGGGAGAAAGCAGGGCTTGCTGTTCTGGGTTCTATGGCTGGAGAAGACTGTGGATTAAGTACCTTCCCTGCACCTAGCGACAAGATTTACACATCACCTGTCTCACAATATCCCCATGACATATGAGTAATCAATCCAGAAGCGAGGGTCACATGGCTTGGAGTTACAGAATTGAGATTCACATGCTTCCCAGTGCCCAGCTTCTTTTCTGAACCAGGGGTTCCTAAAAGCGTCAGTGTTGGCAGTCCTGTGGATTGCAGGGTTCTCTCCCCGACAGCATCCACCCCTGACGTGGGACAATCATGAGTCTCCAGATAGTAACTGTGACACGTCTACTGGGAAAAGGAGGCAAATGCTCCCCTATTAAGAACCTCTGCTCTGCTCCCTGGCATTTGTGATTCACCAACCGTGACAGATTGACCCGACCTATCCTCCTCTTGTCTGTTTAACTATACTTCCATGAGCCTGCACAAGCTCTGAGAGGAGAGGAAGGCTATAAGATGGGGGAGCTTGTGGAGGGGTAACTGGGAAGTGGGATATAATTGAGATGTAAACAAATGGAAGGATTAGTTTTTTAAAAAGAAAAAAAATAAAAATAAAAAAGTGAAAAAAAGAAAGAAAGAGAAAAAAGAAAATCATAGCCAGGGCTCATTAGGACCCCTCCTTCCTACTCTCATCAAACCAGAGCTCCCAGGGACCAAACCACCAACCAAGGAGTACACAAGGAAGGACCCATGGCTCCAGCCACATATGTAGCAGAGGATGGCCTTGTTGGCCATCAATGGGACGAGAGACCTTGGTCCTGTGAAGGCTCCAGTGTAGGGGAATCCGAGGGAGGAGAGGCAGGAGTGGATGGGTGGGTGAGGGAACACCCTCATAGAGGCAGGGGAGGGGGTGTGGTAGGGAATTCTGGAGGAGTGGGGGACCAGGAAAGGGGATAACATTTGAAATATAAAGAAAATATCTAATTTTTTTTTTTAAAAGAACCCCTCCTTCCATTCATGAAGCCACCCTCAGTTGTTCACTGGGTGCCAGACACCATTCTAGGGACTGGGGTCCGGAGAGGAATTTTAGTGAATGAATGAAAATCAGGAAACAAATACAGCATGACACACAAGAGGGCCCGCTTAAAGAGTGTTCTGTCCCTGTTCTCTAGATGGAGAAGGGGCTCCCAGCTGCTGTGTGATCAGAGAGGGCATGAGGGGGATGTGGAGTTGTCAGCAGGTGTGGCAATAGAGGGCAGTGGAGTTTCTGTGTGAGCATAGATGGGAGGGTTTATAGGCCATACAGGTCTGTGTGCATGTATGAGGGAGAAGGCCTAGGAAATGTATTCACATGCATACGTGCATGTCTGTTACATGCAAATAGCAGATAGGGTAGACATGAATGGCATGCCTTCAAGTATACATCTATGTAAAGAACCTAGTAGATATATATGTCAGGCTATATGTATCCGTGTAAGTACATACGCCAAATGGAGTAGTATAGAACATCTGTGTGTGCGTGCGTGTGTGTGTGTGTGTGTGTGTGCGTGTGTGTGTGTGTTTCTCAGAAAGAGGTCAGCTGAGTCATGATCTTAAATTAGAAGCAGTGGGGAATGAAGGACACAACTTCCAAGAGTAGGGAAGAGGCAGAGTGTGCAGAGGGTGTGGCTGGGCAGGGCGTGGCTTGGGTATGAAAAAGCCTCCGAGCAGAAGGAAAAAGATAGAGATGAGGACTCCACTAATGGCCATGTGGGCAGGTCTTGCTCCAGTGTGGTCTCTCGTAGGATCTAAGGCAGGCATGGTAACGGTTCAAAGGTAAGAAACACAGCACCCACAGAGGGGACACAGAGGGGACCAGAAGGCTGCTGACACGGCCATGGCATTGGCCATGTGTGAAGGAGCTACACAGATACTTACAAAGGAACGCTGTTGGAGGCATCAGAGCTTTGTGCACCCAGGCTGAGCTTGTGTGCATCCCTACAGGATGTGGGCAGGAGCCTCTAGCAAACCACTCTGTTCATTTCTCTAACCTCCTAGGACTGGCTGGTTTTTGAGGTCCCTCTCAAAGTAACTGCATTGTCCAGACTGCCTCAAAGCCCTCCGGTGTCTTTCATCCTCCCCTGAGTCTTCCACCTTTCCCTTCCACTTGAAGCCAGGAATCCTTAACCCCTTACGTCAGGACACTAGAAGTTTCTACATGATCCTAAATCAGCTTCCTGTCACCAAGTCAAATGGCCTCTTCTTCCAGCTCTCTGAGTCCACAAACCGGAGAAACACCACAGGCTGAGAGCTCAGTGTGGCAGCCAGAAGCTAAGAGGGGACTCAGATTTGGCAGTCAACCTCACTGGATTGGTGTCCTCAAGCCAAGAGTTTCCCTCCTGGTCCTCTATTTCCTAAGACAGGAATCCCAAAAATCCCAACAGCACAGAGCTGCTGTGCTTTGGTCAACAAAAGATGCAGACAGGTTGAGTATTCTTAATTTGAAATGCTTGGGCCCAAAAGTGTTTTGAGTTTTAGGAGTTTTCTCTCTTCTTTCCTTCCTTCCTTCCTTCCTTCCTTCCTTCCTTCCTTCCTTCCTCCCTCCCTCCCTCCCTCCCTCCCTTCCTTCCTTTCTTTCTTTTCATTCTGTGACAGTTTGCATATGCTCAGCTTAGGGAGTGGCGTTATTAGAAGGTATGGCCCTGTTGGAGTAGGTGTGGCCTTGTTGAAGTGGTGTGTCACTGTGAGCATGGGCCTTAAGACTCTCACCCCAGCTGCCTGGAAGCCAGTATTCTGCTAGCAGCCTTCAGATGAAGATGTAGAACTCTCAGC
>NC_034603.1:2518054-2536610 GCF_900095145.1 Mus pahari | reverse complement strand
AAAAAAAAAAAAAAAAAAAAAAAAAAAGGAGACAAGATGTTCACCCTCCATCCTAGAGTGAGGATGCAGAAGGAGGGCATGTATCTACAAACAAACAGGGCCTTCATCGGGTACCAAATCAGCCAGCATCCTAATCTTGGAATCCCAGCCTCAAAAAGAAGTGCCCATTAGTTAACCCATATAGTCTATGATATATTTTGTAAAACAAAAACAAAAACAAACAAACAAACAAAAACCTCCACACACAGGCACACAGTGCCACTGCATAAGATCATGGCTCATATCACAAAGGCTTCTCAAACCAAAAAAAAAAAAAAAAAAAAGTGAGAAACTAAGAAGCAGCATGAAGAACATTGTGTGGGATCCACAAAGCTAATAAAACGTAGGACCTTAGACATGCAGGCCACCTTCTTAGAGGGCCACTGCTTTGGACAGAAGATGTCTGAGGGAATGCCTAGGAGATGTGGTTCTCCCCTACATTCCACTTCAACTGAACAACTCTGTGCTTATCCATCTTACTTACTGAGTTCCTTGACAAGATTTATTCTTGGAAATTAAAACATAGAAGAGAATGAAATTACTTCATTCTGGGATCTACCCAATAGAATTAGAACCAAAACAGAGTAGGATATGCTGTTTAGCTTAAACCAATCAAGACTCACACCCAAAACTGGTGTAGAACCTAAACCCACTCACATCAGGCTGGAGAGGAAAGGATCACACTCAATGTAGTCCAACTACAGATGTCCCAAGGATGAATGAGAAACTTGGAATGCAGAAAAAATCACTGTCTAGTGTGTTATTAACAGTTGATGCTCAGGGCTGACCTCACAGCCATTTTATGTGCACAATATGCCTGTGAAACCAACAGACTTACACCAGCCGTCACTTTCTAGAGAAGGCAAACAAAAGCCCAGAAAGCTAGAGTTGTGCTGGAACCCGAGTCTCTGACCTCTAGTCCAGTTCTCACCCTAGTGAGTTGTACTGGCTAGTTTGTGTCAACTTGACACAGCTGGAGTTATCACAGAGAAAGGAGCTTCAGTTGGGGAAATGCCTCCATGAGATCCAGCTGTAAGGCATTTTCTCAATTAGTGATCAAGGGGGNANGNNCCCTTGTGGGTGGTNCCATCTCTGGGCTGGTAGTCTTGGGTTCTATAAGAGAGCNGNCTGAGCAAGCCAGTGGAAGCAAGCCAGCAAAGAACATCCTTCCATGGCTTCTGCATCAGCTCCTGCTTTCTGACCTGCTTGAGTTCCAGTCCTGCATCCTTTGGTGACTAACAGCAGTATGGAAATGTAAGCTGAATAAACCCTTTCCTCCCCAACCTGCTTCTTGGTCACGATGTTGTGCAGGAGTAGAAGCCCTGACTGAGACAGGAGTGCATAGATATGTAGCGATGGTGCTTCTTATTTATGGGAAGCTTAAGGGAGCTGCATGGACTAGTCTCAAAGGCTAATGAGCTTCTACTATGTACATCATGGAACACAAAGAAGAAGAAGTTTCACAAAGAGATATCTATGTACTGATGTTCAGATATTCCTCACAAAGAGATATCTATGTACTGATGTTCAGATATTCTTCATAGTAGCCGAAAACAGAAGCATCCCAGGGGCCATCTGTATCCAAATAAAGAGAATACGGAGTACACATGCAAGGGGTTATCATCCAGCCTTAAAAGGAAGGTCATTGGTACAAGCTACAGTGTAGAAAGAAAGAAAGAAGACACAAAAGGACAAATATGACTTCACAATGGGCTGTACCTACAAGAGTCAGATTCCTAGAAACAGAAAGCAGCATGGGAGCTGCTGCTTTAAGGTCTCAGGGGGATTAGAAGGCCCTGGAGGTGGAGGGTGCTGACTGATGCATGAGGGAATGAACTTTAGTTCTTTCTAAAGATTTATTTATTTATTTTATGTATGTGAGTACACTGTAGCTGTACAGATGGTTGTGAGCCTTCATGTGGTTGTTGGGAATTGAATTTAGGACCTCTGCTTGCTCTGGTCAACCCTGCTCACTCCGGCCCAAAGATTTATTTATGATTATACCTAAGTACACTGTAGCTGTCTTCAGACGCACCAGAAGAGGGCTTCAGATCTCATTACGGGTGGTTGTGAGCCACCACGTGGTTGCTGGGATTTGAACTCAGGACCTTTGGAAGAGCAGTCAGTGCTCTTACCAGCTGAGCCATCTTGCTAGCCCCGGGAATGCACTTTATGACGCTGAGGTTTGCACTTAAAATGGTTGGAGGTGGTAAATTTTTTTGTTATGTAAGTTCTTCACCCCCACCCTTGACCCTTCTGCCCCCTAGTTCTGTGTCAGCAGGGGGACACAAGCTAGAGTCATCTGAAAGGAGGAAACCTCATTTAAGAAAATGGCTCCAAACCAGTACCCCCAGAGCTCATGTCTCTAGCTGCATATGTAGCAGAAGACAGCCTATTTGGCCATCATTGGGAAGAGAGGCCCCTTGGTCTTGCAAACTTTATATGCCCCAGAACAGGGGAATGCCAGGTCCAAGAAGTGGGAGTNGGTGGGTAGGGGAGCAGGGGCGCAAGGAGGTTATAGGGAACTTTCAGGATAGCATTTGAAATGTAAATAAAGAAATTATCTAATTAAAAAAAAAGAAGAAGAAAAAAGAAAATGGCTCCAGAAGCTCAAGCTTATTGTAAGCAGGTAAGCCTGTAGGGCAAGCACTTTCTTAATTAGTGATTGATGGGGGAGAGTCCAGCCCACTGTGGGTGGTGCCACCCCTAGGCTGGTGGTCCTGGGTTCTATAAAAAAGCAGACTGGCCAAGCTATGAAGAACAAACCAGTAAGCAGAATTACTCCACGGCCCCTGCTTGAGCTCCTATTCCTGGGGTCTTGTCTTGCTTGAGTTCCTGCCCTGACTTCCCTTAGTGATGAACTATGACCTGGAAGTGTAATAGAATAACTCTTTCCTTCAGAGGTTGTTTTTGGTCATTGTGTTTCATCAGAACAGTAGTAACCCTAAGACACCCCACCTCTCTGTTTCTGTCTGTCTGTCTCTGTCTGTCTCTGTCTTTCTCTGTCTTTGTGTCTCTCTGTTTCTGTCTCTCTGTATCTCTCTCTCTCTCTCTCTCTCTCTCTCTCTCTCTCTCTCTCTCTCTCTCTCTCTCTNTTTGTGTCTCTCTGTTTCTGTCTCTCTGTATCTCTCTCTCTCTCTCTCTCTCTCTCTCTCTCTCTCTCTCTCTCTCTCTCTCTCTCTCCACACACACACACACACACACACACACACACACACACACACACAAAATCAGTGATGAACATCAGTTGATAGACATTAGCCTAGCTCAGCCAGACCAAGTAAGGGCCTTTTCAGCATATATGGGTCCCAACAACAGAGACCCTGAGAACAATATAGATAGCAAAATGGTGTGTTTCATAATGGCATCTTGGCCTAGTATATCACATACTGTGGTCAATTTTCCCCATTACTATCTCCTGTTTCTCCTCCACTCTCACTCATCTCCTTTTTCTTTCGAAATATCTTCCACTTTCATGTCATACATATATGTGTACTAGGTATGTATAACCTAGCTCTACACATGATAGGAAATGTGTGGTATTTATCTGAATCTGGTTTATTTCTCTTAATACAATAATCACTAGTTCCATTCATTTTCCTACAAACAGCATAACTGCATTCTTCTTTATGACTGAATAAAACTCTATTGTGTCTCACACTTTCTGCATCCATTCACCTATTTAAAGACACCCAGATTCCACAACCTGCCTATTGTGAATCATGATGCAAAAAAATAAATAAATAAAAAATAAAAAATAAAAAAATGGAGGTTCAGGACCCTCCTGTGGTGACTTAAATCCTTTGTGTATATCCCATGGTACAGCTGGGTCAGATGGCAGTGCAAGTTCACATTTTTGAAGAACTCCCACCCTTATTCCCACAGTAGCTGAACTAATTTGTATTCCCACCAACAGTGTATAGAAGGGTTTCATCACACCATCTGTCTTATTAGAGTTTCATTGTGGTGAAGAGACACCATGACCAAGGCAACTCTTAAATGGGCAAACATTGAATTGGGGCTGCCTTACAATTTCAGAAGTTCAGTTCATTATCATCATGGTGGGAAGCACAGTAGCATGCAGGCAGACTGGTGCTGGAGGAGCGAGAGTTCTACATCTTGATCCAGAGGCAGCTAGGAGACTGTCTTTCCACACTGGGTGAAGCTAAAGCATAGGAAACATCAAAGCCCACCCCCACAATGGCACACTTCCTCCGACAATACCACACCTACTCCAACAAGGCCACACCTCCTAATAGTGCCACTCCCTGTGGCCAAGCATTCGACCACATGAATCTATGGGGGCCAAACCTATTCAAACAGCACGTGCTGTTTATTCATCTTGATTTGCTTTTCTCTGGTGGCTAAGGATGTTGGACTGGTAATTTTTTTTCATGTTAATTGGTCATTTCTACTTCACTCTGGAGAAAGGTCAGTTTATTTCATTTGCCCATTTGGAGAGGTCTAATGTTTGATTTTTTTTTTTAGTTGTTTAATATATTGTAGGTACTAGCCCCACTAGACATGCAGCTGCGAGGACATTCTCCCAAACTGTAGACTCTCTTCAGCCTGCTCTTTCCCTTGATGGGAAGGTTTTGAGGGATGTTAGAAGTGGTCTCACATGTTCAAGACTGAGTTATAGGATGAGGGTTTTTTTCTCTACAGATAGATAGATAGATAGATAGATAGATAGATAGATAGATAGATAGAGGAAGAATTAGGCTTATCAGATTATCAGAGCTGGTGTTGATTTGTAATGGCAGGCAAAACAGGAAGAGAAAACCCTTTTTCTCTTGTTTGTGTTACATGCCAAACAAGAAACACACCCAGACATGGAAACCAACACCCTAAAGTTTCCTGGCTGAGGTTTATGTACTATTAATACCTTGGTGAATAAGCATGGCTGGGAATTTACTGGGCTCCTCCACCTTGACCCCAGCTTCACACTGTCCTCCCCCCTCCCCAGAATCTTTTGATCTTGGGGGAAGGTGAACTCCCCCTAGGACCTTGGGAAAAGCAAACAAACTTCAGTGATTGTCTGACTCAACCCTTCCTGCTGTCCATATGAGGAACATGTGGAGGAAGTGGCAGGCAATGACCATATCCCTTAGTTCAGGCCACATTAGAACTTGTATAGCACAACATCCTATAGTTACAAAACTGACCTTCCTTCTCTCCACTTCGCCAATACAAATCTCCTATATAGTCTAGACAAAATTAAGTGACTGTCCCTTCGGTGTGTCCCGGTGACTTCAGTTCTACCACTCAAATGTCCAGGCTTACCCTTTGCTAACAGAACGGTCTCATCTTCTCACATCCTCTCTTCTCCAGGGTTCAGGTTCACAGAATTGCTGCTTTTAACCCATGAAGTGGTTGTGGATACTAACAGCCATAGCTGACAAACTGTGGTCAGTGGACCATACCTGCCCACTGCCTGCTCTGTAAATCAGGTGCGATCGACACGCATCCTTGCCCATGGCTTCGTGTTTGATCTGTGACTGTTTTTACAGTTCAACAGCAGAGTTGAGAAACTGCAAGACTGTGAGATGCACAGAAACTGAGAACACCATCTGACCTGTTCAGAGAATGCTTGCTGAGCTGCAGGTTCCGAGGGGTGCAGGCCATATCTGCTTTATACTTGAACCGAATGGAGGAGGGGGAAGAGGAGAGAGGGAAGGAGGGGGGATAAACGTTCCTCTAGCAGAAAAGAAATTACAGCCTGGGTAAGAATGATATGGAAGCAGAGCTCTGAGTTAGAGTTTCCAGGAAAGCGCAGCAAGGATTGGAAGCACAGGACACAAGGGTGGAGACCGTGATCAGCCCCAAGATATAGTCCAGTCTCTGATGCTTGCCTGGTGTGATAGCCTTCAGGTCACCGTGACTACACTTGGAATCACCCAGGAGGCACATGCTTGGGTAAGTCTTTGAGGGTGCCTCTAGAGAGAGGCTTAACTGAGAAGGAAGGAATGCCCCACTAGGGCAGCACCTTCCCGCATGCTGGAGTCCAGCACTGAATAAAAAGGAGAAAGGCTGTTGTGTGCCACCGTTCACCTTTCTCCGCCTGTTGATCTGCCCAGATGTGAACAGGTTCTTGTTGTCATTGCTGCCAACAAGCCTATACCACCACCATGGTGGTATCCTCCAAACCCAGCGTTCAAAATATACCCTTCCTCTCTTAAATTTCTCTTTCTCAGGTATCTGCCAAAGGAAAATAACTACCACATCTGGCCTCAAAAAGGGAACAGTGTTTCCTAAAGCAGATATGACAAAGCAATCAGTTCGGAGTGGAAAGGGGAATAGAAGCTAGCCTGTCTATAACCCAGCCCTGAGCATCTTGGGCTCCATGGGTTTGAACCCAAGCCAAGCCCTGAATATTCCCAGGCACTGAGAAAGCTGTTTAGGTTGTACCTTGAAAATGCTGAGAGGTTAACCACATTGCTATATACATCACATCGAAACCAGCCCCCGCCCTGAGCCAAATTCCTGACTCTCTCAGAAGGGCATGTCCCGCCCCCTTGCTGTAGACATAGCAAAGGAGAAGAATCTCCTTTGTCTTTCAACCACAAGAGTCACCGCAAGGCTCTAACTGTGTAGTCCCCTTGTAAATGCTTTGGGCTCCTCTCCCTGGCCTTGGTACCCCAACTAGTCCCTTTCAAGAATTCCTCTGCCACCATTTTGGAGGGCAACGGGGAGATGGAATATAACTGCCTCTGGTTGGGATGACATTGCTAAGGTTCTTATAGGGGGGAACCCTGCTACGAGTCAGCCAATGACTTCAGAAGAAGAAGCAACCTTGAGGCTATCTATCTATCCATCCATTAATCTATCTATCACATGTAAATATATAAATATGTATATATGTATATATACATATATCACTGTATTGTACATTACATATGCTATAGAAACAAAAAGACAACATGGGTCTTTATTTGATGTGGGAATTTACAGAAACTACCATGTTCAAAGCACTGATGCCAGAAGACCACCATGGTTCTAGGCACATACGTGAGTCCGTGAGAGTCCGTGAGTCAGTAAGTCTGTAGCAGAGGTCAGAAAACTACAGGTATGAACTAAAGCCTGCCTGAGGCCTGGCTTTACAATAAAATTTAATGAAACAGTCTCACCTATTCACTTGCACATGACCTGTGCCTATCTGTATGCTACAACATAAGGCCACAAACCCTGAACTATTTTCTCTCTGCATCTTAACAGCAAACATCACTGGAACTTAATTTGGAGTCAGGCAGGCAAAGTCTGACCTAAGCTAAATGTGTCTTGAGCGATGGAGAACATCTGGACAGATGGTCCCTGGGTTCCAAGCATGACCAGCTCGGACTGTCTGGCTTCACTTTCAGGCAAGGTGCTAAATCAAGCAATGTAAGTCAGCAAATCCAAGTTTAATAGAGCCAAGCCATGCATTTTAGACAACATCTAGGAAACTCCAAGGCCATGTCTGGCCCTCTAGGACCTGGGGTCACATAGTAGTGTAGAGTGGACTACAGGTCAGCCTCACTGGCTTACTGAATGGCTCCTAAGGTACGGGCAAATGGGAACTACAGCCAGTATCAAGTTGGGGACCTTAGGGAGATGTCTGAGTTACTAGGAGAAAGGTCTGGGTCATCAATCCACTCAACACTATGTATGCAGTTCTGTGCTGTGCATTAAGGAAAGGTTCAACAATTTTCCAAAAAAAAGCTCATAACCTGGTGTGGGGGCTAGCTTATGGTTTATGGTGTGACAGATGTCAACATGGTGTGTGTGCAGTGGAGGACAGCACTGGAGGGATCCCAAGAGTCCTGCAGGAGTCCTGGCAGAAGAATAGTGTTTGAAGCAGGCCAAGTGGGAACAAAGTAATAGAGGGGAGTTTGGAGAGCAATGCATTCAGCAAATGTCCACAGCTACTGGCTCCAGCACACACTCTGTGTGTGTGTGTGTGTGTATGTGTGTGTGTGTGTGTGTGTGTGTCTGTGTGTCTGTGTGTGTCTGTGTCTATGTGTCTGTGTGTCTGTGTCTCTCCTCTCTCTCTCTCTCTCTCTCTCTCTCTCTCTCTCTCTCTCTCTCTCTCTCTCTCCAAGAAAGAAGAAACATTATTATTAAAGGATGCTAAGCAGAAGGAATGTTTCTAGCAATCTGCTAGAAGAGTTTCAGAAAGCTTACTGACCAGAAGAGAATGAGGCTGGGAGAGGCAGACATAGCAGGACCTGCCCCTTTCTGCAGCCTTGCCATAAAGTCACATCTTCAAAGAAACTTTCTGATCCCCACTCCTCTAAGGTAACCCCCCATTTCCCACCCTTCCTCAGCTTAACATGGCTCCACAATGTGCATTCCTCTCAAATAGTGCCCTTTGAATGTATTGTTCATGCCCGGTTTGTCTGCACTCGATAGAAACTGCTTTCATCCTGCTGTGACCTTAATGCCCAGAAGAACATGTGACTTGTAGGAGAATTTCAAGACAAAAAAGAATAACAGGCCAGGTGTGGTGGCGCATGCCTTTAATCCCAGCACTCAGGAGGCAGAGGCAGGCAGATTTCTGAGTTCTAGGCCAGCCTGGTCTACAAAGTGAGTTCCAGGACAGCCAGAGCTATACAGAGAAACCCTGTCTCGAAAAACCAAAATAAATAAATAAATAAAAGAATAACAGTGACTGTGTTTGTGGCTTATGGATGATCTGTGAAGTCTGTAGCTCAGAAGAAAATAAAGCATTTAATTGAGGTAAACACGGCTTCTCTGGGCAGATCCCATGGGAGAACCTTCATGGCTTGCCTGAAGTGTGGTGACATTGCCAAGAAAAAAGATGTTACCAGCTGCCATTCCTTTTTCTCTAGTCCTTTAAGCATACAGATTCAGACTATTTATGTTTGGTATTGAGGACATTTACAAAAAGGCGAATATGTATGTATATGTATGTATATGTACTTATTATCATTATTATTAATAATTATAATTAGTTGTAACTATAGCTCAGTGGTACCAGCTTGAGGCCTGAGTTCAGTAGAGTTAACAAAAAGGAGAAGAAATATAAGGAGAAGGAAGAGGGGGAGAAGGAGGAGAGAAAGGAATTAATTAACTAGATAAATATAAATAGCTGCCCAGGTTCACTTGCATGGCTTGATGCTTTTTCGCTGGATTTACAGGCTCTGTAGACTTGGTGGTTGGTTGGTTGGTTGGTTGGTTGGTTGGTTGGTTGGTTGGCTGGCTGGTTTGTTGGTGGACTGGTAGGTGGGTTGGTTGGTTGGTGCTACTGGGAATCGAACCCAGAGCCTTGCTACACAAGTGTTCCTCCACTAAGATGCATGCCCAGTTTTAGCTCTCTAGACTTCTTAAGGACTCACATATGGCCAAGGGGTTGACCTCAGTATCAGAGACATACCAGTTAATAAGACCTGACCTCAAACAGCATTTAGCTTAGTAATAGAGATGAGGCAAGTCATGGACATTGAGTTCCACAAGTGCTGGGAGGAGCAATGGGTTCATTAATGATGCAGTTGACTCAATTCCTAAGACCAAGCTCCAGACTGTGCTGGCTGGCTCTACTACTCCTTAGCTGGGTGACTGTGATCTACAGAATGAGAATAAAGACATAAGCTGGGGCCGCTGAGATGACCCGAGTTTGATCCCTGGAACCTGCCAGTGCAAAGTTGTCCTTTAATCTCCACATGCACACTGTAACACACATGGCACCCTTCCCCACACACACACATGCACACAAAACGAATTAAAATGTAATTTGAAAGAAGAAAACAAGACCACTTGCCTCACAACGCTATTCAAGGAAGATGATGTATGCGCAGTAAAAGAAACAAAACAGTGCTCCATCCAAATGTACAGCATTGGGGTGACTTATCCAGGTCCCAAATGCATGTTCACATGGTACCAAGTACTAGGTTCACACAGTACAGGCTGACTCACTCTGCCTTTGTTTTTCCAGGACGAATTTTAGGAGGGCGTGTGGCCCCGAGGAATGGGGAGGTGGGTGCTGAGAGCCATAACCTGTGAGCGATCAGTCTGCACAGCTGGACATCCTGAAATACTACCAACCTCAAGTGTCCTAAGACTGGAGATCACAGTTGGAACTAGATGGCTGCCAGGACTTCTAGAGACCTGCCCGAGACCACTGAAAACCAATGTAATGTCCCTGACAGCTCCACCCATGTCTTCTGTCAATCTAAAACTCACACTCATTTTAGTAGCTTCAAATCTGACTTGTCTGGAGCTGGAGAGATGGCTCAGCAGCTAAGAGTACTGACTGCTCTTACAGAGGTCCTGAGTTCAAGTCCCAGCAACCACATGGTGGCTCACAACCATCTATAAAGGGATCTGATGCCCTCTTCTGGTGTGCCTGAAGACAGAGACAGTGTACTCATGTACATACAATAAATAAAAATCTTTTTAAAAATCTGACTTGTCTTCCCTCCCAGGTGGAATCAGTTCATTAATATAATAATAATATTAATAATAATAATATAATTTGCTGACTATTTGCAAAGATACACACTACAAAACTAAGCATTGGAAACATCAACAATCTGATCGGGAAATTAATCATTGGATGAGCAGATAGGTAGCTTATAAATGATTAGATATAGATAATATGAAAATGCAAAAAATATATACACAGGTATCTACGTACACATACACACATGCACAGCAACACACATGACACATGGGTAGAAGTAACTTGAATGCAAACTTGTAAGTGCTAAGCAGATTAGAATTTATTGTCAACTTGCTAGAACATGGAGTCACCTGGAAAGAGAAAAACATCAATTGAGGGATTGTACAGACTAGATTTTTGTGAGGAACTGTTTTTATTATTGATTGATGTGAGATGACTCAACCCACATGTGGGTGGATCTATCCTTGGGCAGGTGGTCCTGGGATATTAAAATAAAATAAAATAAAATAAAATAAAATAAAAAGCTAGAGACCAGACATCAAGCTAGTAAGCTTTGTTTCTCGGCGGCCTGTGCTCCAGATTCCTGCCTTGGCTTCTGTCTATAACGGATGTAACATGTAAGCTGAAACAAGCCCTTTCCTCCCCAGCCTGCTCTTGATCATGGTGTTTATGACTGCAGAAGCAAACTGAAAAGACAGAATGAGAGAAGGCTAGTTTCTCGAGCACCTCGTGCATAGGGTCTTGCGATGCAGCACTACGCCTGTGACCCTGTGATGGCAAAGTTCTTTCAGCAACCCTGCTGAAGATGGACCTCCCTCATCAGGTAAGATGCTGTAAGATGCGGGCTCCCTGGCTCCCGGGAGATTAAGCAACTTGCCCAAAGCTAAACCCTTGTTCCCAGTTCCCCCTCCCGCAAAACCTCCCAGATCTCAGTTGTCTTTGTGATTCTCCGGCCTCTCTGTATGAGAACTTTTTAGAAATTCTGAGAATTAGCCCCAAACCATGAGCATTCAGGTAGAACTTGAAATGGCTGTTCCAGCATTCCTGTTCTGGCCATCTTCAGGTTGCCAGGTGAAAGTGGGGTCACTCAGGTGATGTGAAAGGGCTTTCTCTTCAGCATCCACGCCCTCCCCGCGAGCACAGAGATGTTTGGGGGTGGGGGGCTGGCCAGACTCCAGAGGAACACTAAGCAAGTTGGTCCAGAGCCAGAAGCATCTATAGTACATTGTACCCTAAGATCCGCCCCTCCTGCCCACTTCCTTCTGCTTCCTGCCGCTAGCTCCTGCTCCCTCTGTTTATTCTACCTCCCCGCTCCAGGCTGGGCAGGGTCTGCACAGGAGCTTGGCCCATGGCGGCCTTGACATTGCCAAGAAGGAAGAAGGTGCCTCTAGGCATCCTGCCATAGCCTCTGCCCTCTCCCTGCCCCTCCCTCTGGCTCCCAGCCCTCTCAGGGTATGACACCAACTTCCAGAGGCTTCCACCCTTGACCACTGGCTACAACATGGAGTTCCCTGAAGGAATTTGCTTGAGACTTAAAGGATACTCTCTAGGGATCTGGGATACAGCAAATGAGACCAGAAAGCCCCAGACTCACCCCCACCTCTTCTGAGTACTGTCCTAATCCTTGGCATTTTCTGTGTCTTTGCGACTGGAAAATCTGCAGAGTCTCTAGTAACACATATTATCAGACTCTGTTAGTCCCAGGCAAAGCCAGGACTGAGGCTCTCACAAACAAATTAAGCTGTTGTTTAGTGGACGAGAATCTGATGATTAGGCTAACTCGGATCCCTTTGCACAGTGTTGGAGGCATGTCCCCTGAAAGCAGAGTTTATCAAAGTGGTTGGAGCCATGCACTGAACTCTCAAGACCTCTTGGATCACACAAGTCTTTCTCAGCTGAAGTTTGGGAGTGCGGCTTAAAAAAAAAACGGGAACCCAGAACCGACGCATAGATTAGCAAGATAATCAAAGCACAGGGAGAGCTGGCTGATCCTCACAAACAACCCAAGACCAGTCAGAGCTCCGCCAAGGGAGGAGCTGGAGGAGGCCCCACCCACCTATACCTGGTTCAGCAGCTCCAACTTCTCCAGAGAGAGAGAGAGCCACTCCATCGGAGACTGGATGCATACCTACAGTCAAGGAGTCAGGACTGTGATGAAAAGGACCCTGGAGACCCAAAAGAGTATGCCTTGTGTGAGAGTCCTGCCTGAGATCCAGAAGCACCTGCCCTAACAGCTGCCCGGTAAGGGACCGGCCATGGCATCCCTTGTGCTTGGAAAGAGGGCAGGAAGGAGCTCCAGATGTGAGCCCTGCTGGGGTGGGTGGGAGGGGGAGGAAGGGAGGCAGGCCTGGAATCTGCTGAGCCCTAATTCTGCCTCTGGTCTTAGAGTGTAGTGCGATGCCCTCTGTCAGAGTGAGAGACCTGGGTTGGCACTCCCCCTGCCTGGCACTGGAGTTGTCATCATTTTCCTCTCTGCTGCCAGGCTAGACCAGCAGGCACAAGGCACACCTTCATGGTTTTGTTGGGGAGGATCAATCCCCATCAGAATCACCTCTGCTTCTCAGAGCCACTGCCTCGCAGGTGACACTCAAGCCCTGCCTGTGGTCTGTTCTTCCTGGGTGGTACCAGCTGAGTATGCGAGGAGCTTCAGCTTCGCATTGTTCTTGAACCAGTGAGATTACTAAATCCCCCCAACGGAACACACAGAGCATAGGAGCAAATGGAAAGTACTATTTATTGTTTATGTTTATTCCGATTTGTCAGGTGGGAAACCAAAGCTGAGAGGTTAACCAAGACTCAGTTTGACCTAACTCCAAAGCCCAGGCTCTCCTCTACAAACAGATAGGAGATGTTAGCCAGAGGATTTAGCTAGACCATCTCACACGCACAACTGCTGAAGGCTGGAATCTCCACCTACCCTCTCATGGTCTATGATCACCACTAAGCGCTGGTTCTGATGTCTGTATCCAAAAGAGAGGACTGAGCCTACACCAAGAGCAGTAGACATATAAATAGTGCCTTGAAGATTGGCTCATCAGCCATACGGGCTGGTGGCTCCTGCTGAACTTCCAGGACTCCATCCCCAAAGTGGATTTGACATAAGTAGAGTCACATGTGATCCCATTCAGTCTGGGGAACCAAGGACTTTCTTCATCATAGAAAAGATATCACACTCTAGCCTTCTAACTCACTACTGCTTTTTTTTTTTCCTTTTTTTTTTTTTTTTTTTCTCGAGACAGGGTTTCTCTGTATAGCCCTGGCTGTCCTGGAACTCACTCTGTAGACCAGGCTGGCCTCTAACTCAGAAATCCGCCTGCCTCTGCCTCCCGAGTGCTGGGATTAAAAGTGTACATCACCACTGCCCAGCTCACTACTGCTTTCTTGTGCCTGGTATTTTCTGAGTTCTCCATGTCAGGCTGAAGTGAGGAAAGGTGTTAGTGGTGTGGGCCCTGCCAGAGAAAACCATGCTAGCAAACTGGTGCCAGATGTGACCTCTGTACAGATCAAGGACTTGGGAAATACTGTTCAGACAGTGGCCACTTAACTAAAGTGTAATCTAAGCTGAATCCATCACAAGTCCGAGGTTCCTCTCCTGAACCAGACTGCCAGGATGACTAAGAGACTGAGAGGCACATGTGGCACCCAGGCTTGCCCACTGCTCTTCCATGCTACACTGAGGCATACTGGGCCCCCAGTAGAGCCAGCAGACAGAATGCAGCCACACTCCAGAGCCTGCGTGTCCTTGGAGAAGTTTTGGAGGCCCATTTTGTCAATATTGTCTTCCTAATATAGACTGGTCGCCAGGAAATACCTATTTCACAGCAAGCCTGAAGATAAAGACTAAACGGTTCCCCAAGTGTGCTTGATCAAAGGCAGGTTCTTACAGAAGGTGGGAAAACTGAGGAGTCTCCCCAAGTGAGGACAGGGCCAGTTCAGGCCACACTGGGAAAAATTTGCAGATACCACGGGCCTAGGGGAAAGGCCTGAGTGGTTTCCAGTGGCCATTGGCAAACCTCGATTTTTTTTTAAAGATTTATTTACTTATTTTATGCATATAAGTACACTATAGCTATCTTCAGACACACCAGAAAAGGGCATCAGATTCCATTACAAATGGTGTGAGCCATCCTGCAGTTGCTGGGAATTGAACTCAGGACCTCTGGAAGAGCAGTTAGTTCTCTTAACTGCTAAGCCTTCTCTCCAGCCCTGCAAGCATCCATTTTAATCAGCTTCTAGAGGTGTCAGCCTCCTACATCCAACTGGCTGAGTTGTATCACACTCTTCTAGAATCAAATTAACATGAACATCTCTGCAGTCCCCACCCTGGCCCTGTAGCATCCTCTTGAGGGGAGCTGGTGGCGGCTCACTTTCTCATTACACCAAACATCAAGCTGCCTGAGCTCCTGATGCAGGGTGGTGACAGGACTTGGGACTTATGACTTGCTCCCCTCTGATGGAGCAGAAACCTTTCTGCTCGCATACCTCTGTCCTCACCAGACAGGGCCTCTGCTGGTCATACATCTGGGTTTTAAGAGAAGCTCACTTAACCTTTAAAACGCTAAAGAGATGGAGGGTACGCAAGCCGTTCCATGGACCCTCTTAAATGGTATGCTGGGGGCAAGGAGAAGCATGAGAGAAAGCAAGCATGAATGCTGGTTTTACAGCGGATGTTTTTGGTGAGTGCTTTCCAGTGGTCATGAGCAAGCCTCCATTTCTTTATCAGTCTTTAGAGCTCCACCCCCAGCCACCTTTTTTCCACGTGAAAAGGAACAGGATAGAGTATATCTTGCATGCCAAGGTGGTCAGTGCTGACTTTATCAAAGTAGACATTTTGAAAATAATTGGTATTCATAAGTAGGACACGTGGCACGAAAGTGTTTGCATGCTCATGGTATGAGCAACCCTGCTGTCTTAAGGACTAGGGAGGCAACAAGAGCTCCTTTCTGGTTGCTGTGGCTAAGGGAAAGACGGATCAGCTACTTACACTTGAGCTGCCCCTTACCTGCTGTGTAACCCTGGGGACATCACTTCCTCTCAAAGCCTCAGCTCTCTCCTTTGTAAATGAGAATCATCTCAGTTAGGTCAGAGGTCTGTGAAGACTGGAGAGGGGCTTAGCTCAGGAAACCGGTAGCAAGTGTTCAAAAAACTGCAGCTGTCCTACCCTTATGGGACAACAAAGGACAAGAGTAACAACTTTGCTTTTCAGTTTTTATACGTAAATGTGTATAGATAGATAGATAGATAGATAGATAGATAGATAGATAGATAGATAGATAGATAGATAGAAAGCAATAACAACGGGAAAAAGCACTCAACTTCCCTTTTTAATTTTTTATACAGAACTGTGTGTGTGTGTGTGTTTGTAATACAGGTGTATGTTGGGATAAAAACCATTGTTAACAGCAACATCTGAGGTATGAGAAATGACAGAGGGACTAAGCATTTCTTTTGTTTCTTGAGACAGGTCTTTTAAAATCAATTTCTTTCTTTTTTTTCTTTCTTTTTTTATTTTTTTCTTTAAAGCAGTTTCAGGAACATACTGAGAGTGAACTCCCTACACACAGAGGACTGTACCTACTCTCAGCATCCCACACCATAGGGACATGTTTGTTCCTATCTGTAAATGTGTACTGGGGCTGAAGCCATGGCTCAGTGGATAAGAGCACTGACTGCTCTTCTGGAGGACCTGGGTTCAAATCCCAGTACCCACATACAGCTAACAGCCAGCCCTCTGTAACTCCCGTTCCAAGACAATTTTGCACCCTCTTCTGGCCTCCATGGGCACTGCATGCATATGGTGCATAGACACACATGCCAGCAAAAACAACCCATACACATAAAATAAAAATAAATATCATAAAACTATACATCTGGGGCTGGAGAGATGGCTCAGTGGTTAAGAACACTGACTGCTCTTCCAGAGGTCCTGAGTTCAAATCCCAGCAACCATATGGTGGCTCACAACCATCTGTAATGAGATCTGATGCCCTCTTCTGCTGTGTCTGAAGACAGCTACAGTGTACTTATATATTATAAATAAATAAATAAATACATCTTTAAAAAAAAAAACCTATACAAGTCGGGCGTGGTGGTGCACGCCTTTAATCCCAGCATTCGGGAGGCAGAGGCAGGCAGATTTCTGAGTTCGAGGCCAGCCTGGTCTACAGAGTGAGTTCCAGAACAGCCAAGGGTATACAGAGAAACCCTGTCTTGAAAAAAAACAAAAAAAAAACAACAACAACAACAAAAAAAAAAAACCTGTACATCTGCCCTGGCATACACTACAATATACACTTCTGTCTTAATGAACTTTTGTTCATTTTTATTTCTATAATGAGCAATTATTGTTTTTTGTCAACAGCATGTTATTTAATAAATAAGTGGCTCAATATGGCCCAAAGCTCTAGATCTCTTACATTCTAGAGAGTGGGAGGACTCACCAGGGTTAGCACAGGTAAGTAGGTACCCAGAATGGAATACCTAGGAAGGGGCCTGAACTTGAGGCTACCACCCTGCCGTGTCACCAGCATAGCATGTCCAGGACTGCTCGTTTGCTAGCTACCCCTGCTCTCTGGCGGATGTCTGTCTGTAGATCCCACACCCGAGGGAGCCAGGCCTCTGGAGCGTGTTGTTCAACGGTCCTCTTGTGCACATTGGCACACAGCAGTCGAATGGTGTCAGGACTCCTTCAATGGGGTATAGGAGATTATGAGGATGTTGAGCATCTTCAGGCCCAGGAAAGCATAGGCTGTGGCTGGTCCTGGAAGAATCAGACAAGGCAGCCAGCTCTAGATTCGAACTCACCTCTGGCATTAGTGGGTTGAATGTGCTGTCCTTGAACCTGTTTCCTTGATATAAGACAGGGATGGACCTGCCCGCTGTGCAAGGGAAGGTTAGGTAAGAATGCAACATTCCTGGAAGGTCTGGACGCTAGACTAAACAGGACAATGTCTGGTTTGGTCAGCAAGAATGCAGAGTTGGAGGTGTTAGAACAGGCGTGCAGTAAGGACAGTGTGGGGCTCCTCGAATACACAGACAGATATGTGCCGTGGACTGGCTACGGGTGCCGGTTCTAATGAGTCATTGTATAAACTTCACTCATATCTGGGATGGGTAAAATATTAGCCTTCCAAATGACTGTACACAGGGGCAGGTGCTAAACTAAATGGTTGCAAAGAGGCTGCTCTCCATGCATGTTGGGAAAATACTGTGCCTGGCAACTCACAGAGATGGACGGGCTGGAGGTAGTGAACCTTTGGACTGTCCCCCTCACCTCGCTCCATTTTGTCTCCCTAGGTGATTCCTTCTTCAACCTCTTTGTGTGTGAAACAGCTCCTTCAACATGAGCTACAGCCTCTATTTGGCCTTCCTGTATCTGAGTCTCCTCACTCAGAGGTGAGCGGCGGCACTACCTTAGAACGGCCCAGAGTGAGCTGCTCTGGTATGACCATGTGACAGGAAGGCTTGCAAGCATTTCCCACTTAACTCGTGGCAAGCCAAAACCTAGTCCCTCATTTCCCAAAGCACCAAAACAACAAGGTCTCTGTGGTCCATTCTGTTTTAGAGAACAAGTTTCTGAAATGGTCACAGGTAGATAGACTTGTAGTTTTTGTTTGTTTTTGTAAGGCCCTTGGTGAAAGAAATAGGGGAGATGGCTCAGTGGTTAAGGGTGCTTACTGTGTAATCAAGAGGACTGGAGTCCAGGTTCCAGTGCCCTTGTAACAAGCTTGGCACCCCATAAATGCAAGTAAATTTTGGGGCTTCCGAGTCAGAAGAAGATAAGAGGGTCTCTGGGGGTTTCTATCTTCCAGCCTGGCCAAGAAAATTGAGTCCCAGGTTCAGGGAGAGACTCTGCCTCAAAGAAATAGGTAGAGAGAAATAAAGAAAGACATGATGTGCATGTACAGGTACATATGCCTGTGCATACATACACACACACACAATCAATCAATCAATTTTTTAAAAAAAAAGATACTTGGAGGGTTTGCCAATTATCATGAGAGTTTTCTCTATAGCAAGTGAGAAAGAAAATGGAAATATAACTCACTAAGTAGAAAACATGAAGCCGGGCGTGGTGGCGCACGCCTTTAATCCCAGCACTCGGGAGGCAGAGGCAGG
>NC_034603.1:2513526-2517840 GCF_900095145.1 Mus pahari | reverse complement strand
CACACACACACACACACACACACACACACACAAGGGAGGGCCAATTAAGCTCACATCAGTGTATGTTTATCAATATTTGAACAACATAGACATCAAAAGCCATTCTCTTTTCCAGGACGTGCATCCAGGGGAACCAACTCAATGTGGAGGTCAGCCGAAGCGACAAGCTTTCCTTACCTGGCTTTGAGAACCTCACTGCAGGATATAACAAATTTCTCAGGCCCAATTTCGGTGGTAGGTTATCCTTTGTGACCAGGAAGTCGGTTCGCACGGTGAGGAAATGCAGCAGAGGGCTTCAGGGGGCTCTGCTGACTCCACCCTGATGGGCAGCCGCTTTAGGAATTGGGAAGGATGATAAGACAATTTACCTGTGGTTTTCCGCACTACCTTTACAAAAGCACTCTGCCCCTCTACTTGCAAGACAGAGGTGTGGTCTCCACCATGGTGGTGGGTCCAGGAGCCTCTGGCAACCTGGGCCACTCTCTTCCTGGCCCCCTACTTCCAAGGTCACGGTTCCAGGAATTCACCATGGTCCACTAGCATTGCCCACCCAGCCTTCCTGCCTGCAGACTGCCACCTACAATGGCCTCCCCTCATTTCCACCTGAATCTCTTCCTAGGTCATTTGCCTGCTTGAAATCTAAGCACATGGCATTCCAGGAACTAGTCAGCCTCTATCTGCCTGCCACTCTCTCCTCCCACCATCGTCTCCGATATGCCCCTAAAACACCCACCAGCAGGCATCCCTACCCTCCTGCCTTGTGTGCCTTTGCATAGACTGCTTATCTGCCTTGAATTACCCTTCCAACTGGCCTCTCTAGAAACATGGCAGTTTCCATCATGTCTTGGAGACAAGGCTACCCTCCTCTGAAGGGTTCTCCCTGATTCCTTCATAGCCCACCTCCTTGTTTTGAGCACACCCCTGAGTCACATCATTTCCCTGTTGTACTGTACCTGCCCCGCTGCCTCTCTCCTCTAATGGTGACAGTCTCTGGTCAGATCTACGACAGCATGTGAATACAAGTCCACTGGTGGTCAGACAGGAGGGCATTGTCTCTTCAAGGTATTTGTTGGTCTGTAAAGAGTAAGGGTAGAGAGAGAAGCTGAAAGGGCTCTCAGGCCACAAGGTGAGGAGGCAGAGAAGCAAGAAAGTCTGGACAGAGTGTCTTAAATAGGCGTGATGATGGGAATGTGTTTGGGAAGACCACTAAGGCATCCCTGAGCAAAGCTGCCCGGCAGAGGACTCTGCCTCTGAGCATCCTGGATCACCCCTGCCTTAAAATGCTACCACGCCTAGATTTCTGGATGGCTGAGGTCCATGCTACCACTTGCCTGCCCAGCCTTACAGCACGGTTGCTGGCAGATTCCTCAGGGCAGACACCAGGACCCTCAGGCACTCTCACCTGCTCAGCTGTAGATCTGGACAACGTCTGGTCCCACAGATAGGATCTGAGTCCTTTATGTCAAGGACCTCGATAGCCACCACAAGCCCCGGGTTCCCATGCCTTACTACACACTAGCAACAAGCACGTGCATGTAAAGAGCTTGCCTAGATCAATTTTTCTTGCCTCCTAGATCTCAAATAACTAAGTCAGTACATTGCTGTTCATGATTGCATGGCCAACCAGGGACAGGGATGTTGGGCAAAGAGGTTGTTCTGAGAGCGAGGCTCCTAAGGTGGGCTTAAAGGAATGAGGCCCAGTTCTACCTGAGGTGAATGGACAGAGGAGAGAAGGCCCAACACCATGCCAGGTGACAGTCCACTCCATCTCCTAATGGAACCTGTCTTGCTGGAGCACCCCGTAAGCCCATGGATATGTCCTTACTTCCTGTAGTTTTTTGGACACCCAGCCTCTTGGCCACTGAAGTCCTTGAAAGACAAAACCTCCAGCGTATTTTCTAGGGTAAAGCAACGGTTTTCAAGTGGGCACTTACACACATTGCCCAGGAGCTGGCTTTTACCATTTTCCTAGGAGAAAGGTGCCCTCTGCTGGCACAGCTTTTTGTATAGTTTCCAGGGATGAAAGCAAGCTTCCATAAGACATATGAAAGTTGGCACAAGACAGCCCACTGTGACCAGGCCTAGGCTAGACTATTAGGGGAGACGAAGCCCACAACACCACTGGACTAGAATTCTGTGCTTTCGACTGTGCAGTCTTCAGAGAGGGAGACTGATGGCCCCACTGTTTTTCATGCTCTCCAGTTCTATGATAGCCACTTAGCCTGTATTGCACAGCTATAGCATGATGCCTGGACCTGGGTAATTTATAACAAACCCAACCGCATGAGCTTGTTCAGTATTTAAATGCTGGCATTCAGCATTTAATGGTCTGGTTGCTGTATCATCCCGCCAGAAAAGGTGAGAGTGCTGGAGAAGACAAGGGAGGGATGAACTTACCCTTCCGTAACAGCACCAGTCCTGATTGTAAGGCTGGAACCCTTGTAGCCCAATCACTTCTTAAAGCTCCCATCTCTTACTACAGTTACATCAATTAAACTTCCACGTGAATTTAGGAGGGGGACAAAGGTTGGGAATCAGAACAGCAAGTTACCTCTCTCTCTCTCTCTCTCTCTCTCTCTCTCTCTCTCTCTTTCTCTCTCTCTCTCTCTCTCACACACACACACACACACACACACACACACACAGAGAGAGGGGGGTGGGGGAGGGGAAAGGAGAGGGGGAGAGAGAGACAGAGACGGAGACTTGGATCTTCAAAAGCTACCCAACACCACACAGTCCCCTGGGGCTCTCTGATTATTTAATGCAAGGGAGAGCTGCTTTATCCATTAACCTGGTGAGCAAAGTTGCCTCTCCCCAACATTAGCTGGGATTACAGAAGAGAATGAGAAAGTATGGATGGCTACTGCGGGGCAGGTATCAGAGCCTGGCAGGTATGGTGGGTATGGTGCCAGAGGGGGACGTGCGCAGGAGGTCATTTCTGAGACTCCTGGAGAGAACAGGCAGGCACTCTGCATGCATCACCTCCTGCTGTCGCTGGCTAAAGCACTGACACACCGCTGATGTCACTGACCTCTCACAGTGGGAAGACTTCAGTTCTAAAAGCTTCAGTAACTTACCCCTCATGGCAGAGCTACAAGATTTCAGAGCCCAGGTCTAAATTCACAGGGTTCACACTCCTGGTCCCTTCTTCCACATCTCAGGCCTGACCTGGTTGGCTTCTGAGAACAATGGCCCCTGTGCTCCAATCTTCAGAACTAAAAATGGTCCTCAGTGGAGTCTTTCAATCTCCCCAAAACCCAGGGCTGGGGCTCACTAAAGATTGGGGCAAAGACCAGCCACGGTGGCACGGTTCTGGCATGCTGAAACTTAGGGCTTCTGAGAGTGAACGAAGGAAGAAAGCCTGTGGGGCCAGCAGGAGCTTGGCTCTGGTCAGTCTTCCATGCCGTGCCGCAGCAAGTTCCCTTCATGGGGAGAAAGGGAAGTCAATGGGTAAAATCACGTGAAAAAATCTCTGACCCACTCTCACTCTACACAGTCAGCCCCTATAGGCACCACAGGAAAACTCTTCCACATAAGAAGAACCTTACCACTAACCTCTTTAAAATATACATTAATGGGCCAGGGAGAAGGCTCAGGGGTGAAAGTGCTTGCCACACAGCCTGAGTTCTGTTCCCTGAATCAACGTAAATGCTGGCTACAGTGACACACATCTGTCATCCTGGCACCCCTGAACCCCTATGAGGAGACGGAGGAGGAGGCTGAAGAGCTCTCTGACCAGGCAGCCTTGGTGCTGTGTAGCACCAATAAGAGAGAGACCCTGCCTTCAAGCAAAGTAGAGATGAGAACTCCCAGAGTGTGTGGCACTCCCCAGCTCTCTCTTTCTCTCCGAAATAAGTAAATTAATCTTAAAATGTTTTTAAAATACCCATTAATTAATAATGGTGCGACCTCCCTTATGAATCATGATGTCCCTGTGTAACTCTTTATATTTTTCATACCAACTGGTTGCTCCTGGGAAGATAAAATTAATTTTATTTTTATAGTTCAAATTATTTAAATATTTCTAATATGTGGGTATTGCTTTTTTTCCCCAAGTTTTGTTTCCAAACCACTAATACACCGGCTGCGGAGTCTGAAATGGAGCAGAGGATGCAATGGGTGGTTGGATGAAGGACAGCTTGCCTTTTTCTATGTAAGTCTTACTTGTTTTTTCTTCCTTCTCAGGTGACCCAGTTCGGATTGCTCTGACTCTGGACATCGCCAGCATCTCTAGCATCTCAGAGAGTAACATGGTAACCAGTGCCAGCCCCTCCCCCACTCCCACGTGGTAACCAGTGCCAGCCCCTCCCCCAC
>NC_034603.1:2511061-2513269 GCF_900095145.1 Mus pahari | reverse complement strand
CCCCCTCCTTGCTTTCAAAGGTAATGTCCTTTCAAGTAAATCAGAAATAGAGTGCAGATGCCAAAGTTCTGTGTTGTGGAGACAGTAGATGTTTATAGGTTTTCTGGGTGTCAGGAAGGGAACAGACTCAAAGGCCAGGAAGAGAGAAAGTAGAAAAGGAAGTGACGACTTGACTGAGGAATAAAAATGGAGAAAAAGAATAAAAACATGTCCACATGGTCTTCCAGTCAAGGGACAGCTGATAAAACTTACGATGTAATGACCAACGTGAGAGGAAGGACACGGGAAAGATGAAGCCAGAGGAAGGCGGTTTGCAACCCAGGCCATCAAAACCTTCGTCAGTTTAGGGATGACTGTGTTCTCAGGCACTGTGAGCTTTATGTCATACAACAGTAGGACAAGACTCTGAACGTGGACCTTGACAGTAGGAGTTAGTATCTAAAATATCTAAAATAAATAACGCACTTCGTTCTTTCATTGCTGCCGATGAGTACCGCACCAGTATAATATATACATATATGTAGAATATAGAGGGCTGGTGAGATGGCTCAGCAGGTAAGAGCACCCGTCTGCTCTTCCAAAGGTCCTGAGTTCAAATCGCAGCAACCACACGGTGGCTCACAACCATCCGTAACGAGATCTGGCGCCCTCTTCTGGAGTGTCTGAAGTCAGCTACAGTGTACTTACATATAATAAATAAATAAATCTTAAAAAAAAAAAAAAGAATATAGAGAGAGGGGGAGGGAGAGGAGTGAAACTTGACCCCTTTCCTTTTGTTTTTTGGGGTCTCCTTAACCATGCCCATCATTTGCATTTCCGGCTTTCCCCCTAGGACTACACAGCCACTATATACCTCCGGCAGCGTTGGACAGACCCACGGCTGGTGTTCGAAGGCAACAAGAGCTTTACTCTAGACGCCCGTCTTGTGGAGTTCCTCTGGGTGCCAGATACTTACATTGTGGAGTCCAAGAAGTCCTTTCTCCATGAAGTCACGGTGGGAAACAGGCTCATCCGCCTCTTCTCCAACGGCACAGTCCTGTATGCACTTAGGTGAGCAGGCATCTGGGAGTCTGTGATTGGAGGAAAACACACATGGAAAAGACATGTACAGCCGGGTGTGGTGGCGCATGCCTTTAATCCCAGCACTCGGGAGGCAGAGGCAGGCAGATTTCTGAGTTCGAGGCCAGCCTGGTCTACAAAGTGAGATCCAGGACAGCCAGGGCTAAACAGAGAAACCCTGTCTCGAAAAAAAAACCGAAAAGACATGTGCATCCTGTGTACTTTGACCAGTACCAAAGTGGCCAGTGAGTTCTCATTCCTCACAAATTCCTGTTTTATACACCAGCACCATTTAGAAGGGCTTCTCTGAATGCAACCTAGCTACAAATGCACCTACTGAGTAGCTGCTAGGTTCCAGCCCCAAGCAGGAGACCCAGGAAGAACTGACAAGCCCCGCCCCTGAGAGTACCGGCTCCTAAACAAAGTATCCGGCGCCAGGACCCAACTTGGGTCCTCCGTTGCAGGTTAATGGTTAGAGATAATGTTAAAATATGCTTTCATTGGGTGATGAACTAAGCCTTTAAGAGTGAGGAAAGTTAGCCAAAAAAGAAGAAAAGGGGCTAGAAAGCTAGCAAGAGGATATGAGTTCAAAGACCAAAAGCTGAGCCTGGGGTGTGCATCTGAAAGTCCGGTGCTGAGTGGTAGAGGCGGGCAGAAAGATCCTAGGGCTTCCTAACCATCCAGTCTAGCCCTAGGCTTCAAGCTCCAGGTTCAATGAGAGACCTAGTCTTGAAAGAAAAGTAAAATAGGGTGTGGTCGGGATGGCTTCCTGAATGAAATGCTTGTTGGTCAGACATGAGGATTAGAGTTCTAAGCTCTACCAGTCACTTAAATTCGGGGAGGGATGGCAGCCCCTCTGTACACTCGGTCTTCGGAAGGTAGAGACAGGATCTCTAGAGAAATACATCTGGCTAAACTACCGAAATGCATAAGACCCAGGTTCACTAAGAGACTCTGCCTCAGTATAGAAGGTAGAGAATGATTGAGAAAGATACTCAGCCTCTGGCCTCCATGTGCGCACGCGCACGCACGCGCGCACACACACACACACACACACACACACACATATACAGATGCCTGCAGACTCTCATACATATGTAACCACAGACATAAACATACATACAAGCAAACACATACATATACACAAAT
>NC_034603.1:2489261-2510712 GCF_900095145.1 Mus pahari | reverse complement strand
AGGAGGAGGAGGAGGAGGAGGAGGAGGAGGAGGAGAAGAAGAAGGAGAAGAGGAGGGAGGGAAGACAAGGAAGAGATGAGCGAGCAGAGAAAGTCTATGTTAGGAATTTGTCTTTCTCTGCGTGTCTGAGACATGTTTGTACAAAGAAGCAAGGTGTGAATGCCAAAGACTCTACCTACTTGCAGCTACAGGCTGCCTCTCCAAATTGCCAAGACCTAACTAACGTTCCTTCCATCTCATGGATTCCCCTCAATGGTTGGAACAGGAATGAGGCTTTGGGAGATGTGTAAGGCAGCCTACACAAATGATTTATCCTGTGCGGAGGCTGTGCACAGTTGGACTTTCTGAGTCCTTGGGGAGCAGATCAAGTCGTAAATATGAATGGACCGACCTTTAGTCACAAGAAGGACCTGAAGTTATAAACCAAGGACGGAGCGAACAGATAAACAGCATTTCTGGGCAGGCCTCAGCAACCCTGAGGTTTACGGAGACCAGCCATAACCCCAGTCCCTCTTTTAAGAAGCCAAACTCTCCTTTGATTTCCAATCTGCCTTTTTTCCAGGCTTCCATGGGAACCTGTTTGCACACAGTGTGTGTATGTACACTTGGGTACCTGGGGGTATGCCTCTGCTGTGTGTTACAGCATATAGCACAGTTACCAATGAATCACAGTTGACAAGGAACTTGCCACAATACTCCTGTCCTAAACAGCTCTGCGAATGTAGGCAAGTTACTAGACCTTCTGAGCTTCAGGTTCCCCAACAACTAAACAAAAGTAATAGCAGTTCTTATAGAGAACTATTCAAAGGATTAATGCATGTGACACCCTAGGTACAGAGACTGGTTTGCAGTAAGCAACCAGTTTTTCTCTGCCTCCCTTAAGGGGATGTAGAACGCCATCAAGTTGAATACTGGGCCATGAACAAATCTGCCTCTACAGTACCCAGCACTGTACTTAATAAATCTGGTAAAAATGTGTGGATATTAAAAAGGAAGATAACAGCCTGCCTTTTAAAACTCCACTGTGAGGACGTCACTATATTAGTTGAGCACACTTAGGTGAGCCCAGGAGCTGTGAGCTGTAGTAGCTGGTGTCCTCTGATTTCTCTATATTTCGATGCCATCAAGGATTGAAATCCTTGGAGTGTAAGCAAATCCAGTGATCACTGTTCCAGCCCTACAAAGGGTTATCATGAAGCTTACACTGCAAACCTAAGCTCAAAAGCATCCCCAGGAAGAGGAAGTGTTCGCCAAGTTCCCACCCTAACCAGGAAGCTATTTGTCAGCTGCTGGGTGAGGGAAAAGGTCATTTCTCCAGTGCAGTGACGCTGGATATGGCAATCGTATGTACCCCAGAGCAGGCCTCGTGCTTGGGAGTAACTAGCCCATGCAATACAGGCCCCACGCGCTCTGTTTGGGTTGGGTTTACCTGTGGGTGCTTTCCTGTTGTCATTTTGGTGTTGGTTGGTTTGAGAGGGGTTTTGTTTGTTTGTTTTGTTTTTGTTTGTTTTTAAGAGAGAATGAGAATGTGAGGTTGAGTGGGTAGGAACTAAAGAAGGAAAGAATGCGATCAAAATACATTATATGAAAGAAAAGTTCATTTGAATTTGAAAAAGCATCCCCAGATGCTGGAGCGATAGCTCAGCCCTTGTTGCCCTGCCAGAGGACCCAGATTTGAGTGCCAACGCCCACGTGGTGGCTCACAACCATTCCTAGCTCTAGTTCCAGAGGACCCAATGTCCTTATACGCATAAAATAAATGGACTAAAGCTAATGAGTGTGTCCTGTCACGTTGTGGGTGTTTTGCCTCTGAGCTGTCAGCATTCTTCCAGTCTGCATCTAGTTTTCACTGAATCCAATGTATGTTCCTGAGCATGGAAAAACCTCAGGAATGCTTGGGTGCAGGCTCCAAGCCACATGTTCCCAGAAGAGTCTGAACAAACCTTGTTTTAGGGCAGACCTCCAAAAGAAATGTGAACTTGCTCTCCTGACAGCACTCTTTGTGAGCCCGCTTATTTGTTTGTTTTTCTTTTATTTTTCTTTTTTTTTAGAATCACAACAACAGTTACATGCAACATGGATCTGTCTAAATACCCCATGGACACACAGACCTGCAAGTTGCAGCTAGAAAGTTGTGAGTATACATCCTGGAGAAGGCCCCAGATGACTTTCCTGGGTGACTTCCATCTTTTTTTTTTTTTTTGTAAAATATTCTATATCAATGACCTGTCTTTGATCCATAATGGATTGAGCTGTTCAGCCAATAATTCCAGAGATAGTCAGATTCTGCTCAAAGGCAAACTGCAACATTGTATCTTTGAGGGAGAACTGTTGTGCATTAGTACCACATATCTCCAGCCGTGAGTAGAGAGATGAGGGAAGAAGGCGCTGTAACATAGCTGATAGTGTAGGTGGGTCATGGTCAGCAAACTGAATTCATCTGCCAAATCTGGCCCATAACCCATTGCTGGAAAAGCAGTTGCATTGCAGAGAGAGATGACCGGTCATTTGCAGGTGTCACACTGTTATAACAGAACTGAGCATTTGGGATAGAGACTACACTGCATGGTCTACAAAGCCTAAAATAATAACATTCTTCATCGCTGCAGAACTTTTAGGAGCCTCCAAGAGCTAATTCCCTGTCAAATTCCCAGAAGTGTATCATCTCCCAGACATACACAACCATAGAACTTGCTTCATGAGTATTTCTATTTTATAGAAAACTTCTCGATGAAAACGGATCTAAGCTAGATATTGAGATCCTATAGTATTTTAGTTAATGTCATCTCACAGGCTACTTATCCTCAGAGAGTCTATGACTCCCGGTGAATCATTCAATGGCTATAGCCTTTGTCCACATAACCACTTTTGTTCTACCAGAACCAAATCAACCCTAGATCCCTATAGAAACTGATGCAGAAGTCCTGGGCGTCATTAACCCCCTTTCCATTTGTTACTAAATATGCCTAGTTCCCTTCAGGCTGCCAGAGGCCTCAAAAGCTTTCTTTTCCTTGTCCTAATGGAAATTCACTGCAGCCTCCCGCCATTCCTTACTATGCAACTGCAGAGGAAGTAGGGAAGCTAGTTGAAAAAGGATGGTAGGAAGAACAGTTAATGTGATAATCCCACTCTGACTTTGTCCTGGTCACCGTGACCAAACCACATTTCCATTTACAACCATGAAAATAATAATACTAATAGAGCCCATTCCCTGATAGGTATCATTGCGTCCACGTGCCAGGCACTGCCACGGGCAGCTTCCAAACAACCTGCAAGTGTTGTTTTCTTACCTTATGATTACACAAATTAAGACTCTAAAGGAATCCGAGAAGCAGAAACACTGGGGCTGGAGCCCAGGTAGAGGGGACAGGACAATTCCAAGGACTCTTCTACTGGCCAGCAAAACCCACGGGGATTGTGTTACCCTGGCTTGTTTGTGAACTGGGGTATACATTTTCCCAGTGTATGCCATTAAGTGGTTTTTAAGGAATTGTGTGGGATCTCTAGGTTTTTCTAATATGCATTGATAATCACCGTATTTCCCAGACTGAGGGACCATGTGATGATTGTTTGGGAGTCCCAAATCCTCCCAAACAGTAAGCTGAACTACAGCGTGACTATCAGACAGCAGACCCAGTTTCCTCTCTTTGGTTCCTTAGGACCAAGGCCAGTGTTTTCTTTTCCTCTGTGTTTTAAGGAAAATATTTTAACTCTGTCTAATACTTCAGTTCCACATATTTTCCCACTAAAGTCACCGGCTAATGTGGATGGCTGATTGGGTCCCATCTGCCTATCTTCTGTTAGTCCATCCATTCAACAACTGCTCGCCTGTCTCTGTTAAACACGGTGGCGAATGCTTGCAATCCAAAGATAAAATATTTCACCTGTCTTCAAGAAGTCCATCTCCTTACAGAGAGCACAGGACTTAAAATAATTCTGAAAGACTGAGTGATAACCGGAAAGGTAATGTCACCATGGGAACCTGGTATGGGTCAGAGATGCCCAGAAGGAAGTGCCATCGGAAATCAGAGGAGGGGTCCATTCCAGCTAGCTGAGAAGACAAAAAGCAGGGCACAGAACCACAGGAACAAAGGAATAGCAAAGGTTAGTAAGGAGCACAAAGAGGGGTCAGGTGCGTGGCGGGGGTGGGAAGACTGCCTAGCATGGGAAAGGCCCTGGCTCAGTCCCCAGCACTAGGGCAGAAAAGCCAAATACTCAACTCAAATCACTGACAATGATGATGCAACTGCCTCCAGCATGTAAAAGAACTTACTTGATGTATGTAAAGCTTCATAGAGCGCCGAGAGTAAATGAGGCATCTAAATTATAACCTAGGAATTTCCTAAAATGGAAAATGTGGGTTCACACTAAGTGGGTTTAGGTCAAATCAATTCCTTGGGATTGATAAAACAGTCTCCCTTGTTCCTTAATAAGCTTCTCTGAATAGCCACCAGGTTTGGGCACCTATGTTAGGGAAGTAATGCCACTGATGTGACTCATTAAGGCATCAAAGTAGAAAACAACTTCAGGCAAGCCTTGGGGACCACTGGGTACTCTACACATAAGGGCACAAGTGGGCAACTCCAGGAGAGAAGAACCATTATGAGAAGAAGCCATTTTTCAGATGTACACATTTAATTAAAGGCTACAGCAGATTAACTATTCTATTGATTCAGTGCATGCAAACCCTTCTTGAAGCAATGCAGTCATTTGGTGGCAGAGACGACTTGAGGTTGTCAAGAAGAAAAGCCATTCCCATGCAGCACAGGAGAAATAAATGCCTTCCATGTAGGGCTCATGACTGGGCTCATCCCAAATCCCAGGAGCAAGATTCTCCAGGAAACTTCAGCACTCTGCATGTACAGACACCATCCCCAAGGAACAGAGGACACTTCCCAAAATGCTTGTTAGCAGGCATTTAGGTATAAAAAAACAAACAAACAAAAAACAAAAACAAAAAACCTCAGTAAGATACACACACAATCTTAATCGCCCACATTCACTCAGGGACGAAAGATGGTAGTAAATAGAAACTGTGAGTCTAGCCGGGCAGTGGTGGCGAATGCCTGTAATCTCAGCAATTGGGAGGCAGGCAGATTTCTGAATTCGAGGCCAGCCTGGTCTACAGAATGAATTCCAGGACAGCCAGGGCTACACAGAGAAACCCTGTCTCGAAAAAAGAAAGGAAGAAAGGGAGAAAGGGAGAAAGGAAGAAAGAAATAAGGGAGGGAGGGAGGGAGGGAGGGAGGGAGGGAGGGAGGAAAGAAACTGGGAGTCTCTCCTGAGGGTGAAATCAAGCACCCAGGCAGGAATTGCACTCTCCACCTCCTGAGAGCTGCCTTCAGCCCTCTGAGGTTCCAGCCTAATTTCTGTGGCTAGCTTCCATTCAGTTTTGGATGGTTCCAAAGGAAAAAGCACAGCTCCATGAAGTCCTCATGGAGCTCAGATGTCACAAGATAATGTCTACCAGATACTGACTCCATAACGATGCTTCTTAGCACAGTGTTGGTCCCAACACCAGCATCATATCTCAGTAACCTTTGAAGCAATGAAGGAAGATGTTTGTGTTTATGGCCTGTGTTTATGGCCACGGGTGGGCAATATCACCAGTTGTATGACGTTAGCTAACGACCCCCTCTGAGTCTCAGCTTCTTAATCATTGGAATGGAAAAAGTAACAGGACCAGGCTTGTTCAATCATCTTCCATTAATCAGGTTTATTGGTCTATAATTTATGCACCATAAAATTCACTTTTTTTTTTGATGGGGGGGTTCTTTGTGTATCTTTGGCTGTCCTAGAACTTGCTCTGTAGACCAGG
The DNA here is from genome assembly GCF_900095145.1 of Mus pahari. NCBI lineage: Eukaryota > Metazoa > Chordata > Mammalia > Rodentia > Muridae > Mus > Mus pahari. Next base: position 2,504,894 of record NC_034603.1, on the reverse strand, counting down.
ATGGCTTCAATCTGCCTGCCTCTGCCTCTCTAGTTTTGAGATTCAAGGTGTGCACCACCACTGCCCAGATAAATTCACCCATTTTTAATTTATTTGGTGCCCAAAGTTTTCAGTAAAATTACCAGTGTTTATAGCCATTGCTAGGTTGCATTGATGGAGCATTCCTGTCACCTCCAGAGGTCCCTTGTGCCTAGTTACCTTCCATCACCTCCAGGTACCACTGACTTACACTCTCCTGCTACAAAGTTTTCTCTCCTGAACAGTTCATATAACTAAGACCAAAACGATACACTCCATTTTGTGTCTGGTGTTTTTCATAGAATGCAGTGACCTGTTATCAGTAATTCATTCCCTTTGATTGCTTAGTACTATTTCTTTCCAGCTTTTCAGTGAATGGGCTCTTGGGTTATTCTCACATCTGACCACTGTAGCTAATGCTGCCATGAACACATCTGTTGACCAAGCCAGCTCAGTCAGTCAATGGGTTCTCCAGGGCAGGAGCAAGGATTAAAATGAAAGAAGAAAACAAACAAACAAACAAACAAAAAACAATTAGACAACACTGTACTATGACCCCAGGCAGTTCTGAGGCTAAAGTGAGTTTATTTTTTTCCAGTCTGTTTTTATACCACTTTCAGTACATGCAAAATAATAAGATCATTTATGGGTCAAGGAGCAAGCAAGGCAATAAACAAAATCCTGTAAACACCAATCAGGATGGACAAGACAAAAGGACTGCCACACGTGCCTCTGCTGAGCCTGCTCTGAGCTTTGCATTAACTTAAATGTCAATATTCTTCATCTGAGCCTATTTCCTGAATCCTAACCCAAATCCCATTCCCACCTTGAGCTTAAGTCTTTGTCCTGGTCTGATATCAAATTCCTGCCAAGTGGCCCCAAAAGCTTCCACATTCTGTGCAAGTCTTTCTGGCACTTTATTCCCCTTATGTAAATAACCTAGGGATACTGTTCTGATTCAAATGATACCCTTATGATTTGGGATTTTAGGCACTTTGTTTCGCAAAAGTGGTTGCATATCTTACACTCCAACCCACAATGTTTGAGCTTGTCAATATCCTCAATGTTTTCCTCTTCTTGTCCCTATCACTGCTGTCTTAAGGAGAATGAAGTACTGTGTGGTTTTGCTTTGCCGTTCCTAGTGACTGGTGAGGTTAGGTCTCTTTTCTGTGCTTATTAACTATGCATACATCTTCCCAACCGGAAGTAGAGAGGACGGTGTTGCAAGGTTCCCAGAAACTGCTTGCTAAGTAATAGATACTGAAATTATTGTACCACCATCCATGAGCTTTGAGATTACACTTTCCTGAGCAAGGCACAGCACTGAGTTTTGTCTCTTGCTTGTCTGTATCCTGAGAGAGTTAAGAAACCCCTTAGAATCCGAGAGTTTTCCCTTATAGTGGGCAAATGATTCTTCAAGTCTAAGGTACAATATTTAGTGAATAAGCATATTTTTAGGAGACATTGCAAGCTCCGCTTCACACACATAAACTAATAGTAGGATCAATTACAATTTCAGACATGTAAAAACGAAAGTCCATCTTAAATCTGAAGAAACACAGAGATGTCTATCTTACAGGATTGTGAGATCATGAAAGATGTGTTGTGTGTTGTGTAAGGGCTCATAAAAGGTAACTTATCAGTACCATCAACGGATACCAGTAAAGCTAACATTTTTCAAAAGCAAATATTGACAAATATGAAGTGGCTGGTAACAGACTGTTTTAGTTTTGCATTTATACTAATGGGAAATATGAATAGACCACTTTTGAAGTCCCAGACAACATTATCAAAGCTTAGACTGCCCTGAAAGGCAGACTCTAACATGGGTCTCTGTGATCATATGTTTTGTAAGTGTCATTCGGTAGCGAAAGAAGCCATTTTTATCATCCACCAGGTTTGAACAATGCTTATAATAGAATTGCTTCTCAACCAAAGAAAAAATGGTCATAGCAAAGGATTTCATTTCTCAGTGCTTGAGAATCCTTGCCAACTTTTGCGTGGTATGCTCCTTTAGACTTAATTCCACCAGGAGAGAAGTCTTGCTGGTCTCCACTGTAGCATTTCCCAGATCAGCTCAGTCTGCAGCATCCTTGCACTGACCAGGGCTCCCTCTTGTTTGCCAGGGGGATACGATGGCAATGATGTGGAGTTCTCCTGGCTGAGAGGGAATGACTCAGTGCGTGGACTTGAAAACCTGCGCCTTGCTCAGTACACCATCCAACAGTATTTCACCCTGGTCACCGTATCCCAGCAGGAGACAGGTAACTCTTGTGAGCCATCACCCGGAATAAAAAAATTCTCTAGAGAGGGGGTTGGAAGGATGGCTCAGAGGTTAAGAGTACTGACTGCTCTTCCAGAGGTTCCAGGTTCAATTCCTAGCAGCCACATCACGGCTCACAGCTTTCTGTAACTCCAGTTCTAGGGGACCCAACGCTTGCAATATATGCAAGCAAAACACCTCTATTCCTGTGAAGGGCAAGAACTCTTTAGTACTGTGGAGTAGGGAAAGGGAGCTGGCACGGGACCTAGTCTTCTGTACACGCCACACTCGGGGTTGACATCAGGGTTGACATGGTCTGCTGGAGAGTAAACCTCAGGGCCAGCACTGACGTTTCACCGTTCATCTTCTGGGATTTTCTGACTGCTCAAACGCAGCCCTCACTCCCTCATGCATAAAAGTCACTCATGTTTCTAATGAGAACACTGGTCACTTTAATAATGTGCTCCTAGGTGAAGAAGACAGCAGCAATACCATGTGATCACCTCGTTATTGATATTACTGATTCGTCATGTACAAAGCTGGGTCTCTGGGAGTTGCTGGCTTTAAGTGGGTATTTTCTACATGGTATGATTTTATATACAAAAAGCAATGTTTTCTTCTCGGTTCTTCCTGCTCAAGTTAGGAATGACCTTAAAAAAATCAAATGTAGCCGGGCATGGTGGCACATGCCTTTAATCCCAGCACTCAGGAGGCAGAGGCAGGCAGATTTCTGAGTTCGAGGCCAGCCTGGTCTACAGAGTGAGTTCCAGGACAGTCAGGGCTATACAGAGAAACCCTGTCTCGAAAAAAACCAAAAGAAAAAAAAAATCATATGTGTGGCAAAACTGTGCCTAGAGAAAAGACAGGAAGGGGTGATGCCTATTGATATCTCCACATGTAGTGTGTGTACACTGGTCATTTCCTAAGTATGATCCTGCAATGATACCTCCGAAGTCAACAAAAATTAAAGTATAGGGGCTGGGTGGATTGCTCAGTCAGTAATGCACCTACCTTGTAAGCATGAAGACTGAGTTCAATCCCCGGAACCCACTGGAGCTAAAAAAAAAAAAAAAAGGCTGAGCACAGCGTTTGTAATTCCAGTACCAGAAAGGCAAAGACAACAGAACTCTGCAGCTTCCTGGCCAGCCCTCGAGCCTACTTGGCAAGCTCCAGGCCAGGACAATATCCTGTCTCAAACAAAAAGGTAGATGGTGCCTGAAGAACAACATCCAAGATTGCTCTCTGGTCTTCACAAGCATTTGCACACACACATACACATGCATACACACAAAACCTAAACTATATTTAATAGTCATCTTGAAAACAAGGGGCTGTCTTAAATAATCTTCATTAACCAGGAGTCTATTAACAGCTTACCTTGTGAATGCAAGACTGAGAAACGTAGGGTTTGCCCCCTGGGGTTCAGTCTAGTGAGGTGGATGTGAAGGAAATCAGTGATCAGTGTTCATGATGCTGAAGGAATTCTTTAATAAAGAAAAGCATAGTTGGGCGTGGTGGCGCATGCCTTTTAATCCCAGCACTTGGGAGGTAGAGGCAGGCGGATTTCTGAGTTCAAGGCCAACCTGGTCTACAGAGTGAGTTCCAGGACAGCCAAGGCTATACAGAGAAACCTTGTCTCGAAAAACCAAAAAAAGGGCTGGTGAGATGGCTCAGTGGGTAAGAGCACCCGACCGATCTTCCGTAGGTCCGGAGTTCAAATCCCAGCAACCACATGATGGCTCATAGCCATCTGTAACAAGATCTGATGCCCTCTTCTGGAGTGTCTGAAGACAGCTACAGTGTACTTACGTATAATAAATAAATAATTCAAAAAAATCCCTTAAAAAAAAAAAAACAAGAAAAACATAAGGAAAAGAACATGAGTGTGGGGTTTAGGTAACAGCAGCCCTGTAAATCCCATGCCAGGCAATGTTAAGGTCCTTTGTGGTAACCAGAATGGCAGTTCACAGTTGACTAGATTTTGGTACCAGAAGTTGTACGTTGCGTGATTGTGATTTCATTAAGCATCTCATAGGGCAGGTTCTTCTGCATGAACAGACACACTTTCTTATCTCTTGCTCGCACTCTTAGGAAACTATACGAGATTGGTTTTGCAGTTTGAGCTTCGGAGGAACGTCCTGTATTTCATTCTGGAGACCTATGTCCCTTCCACCTTCCTGGTGGTGCTATCCTGGCTCTCCTTTTGGATCTCCCTCGATTCAGTTCCTGCGAGAACCTGTATTGGTAAGCAGCTTCTGCAGGCGATTTCTAAGAACTAGGAGAATCAGGTGCTCTTTGAAATTCTATCAGTATTTTCATTGACAGCTGGGGGCCATTAGAAGAGGTAGGATTGGGGCTGGTGAGATGGCTCAGCGGGTAAGAGCACCCGACTGCTCTTCCGAAGGTCCAGAGTTCAAATCCCAGCAACCACATGGTGGCTCATAACCATCCGTAACAAGATCTGACACCCTCTTCTGGAGTGTCTGAATACAGCTACAGTGTACTTACACATAATAAATAAATAAATAAATCTTTAAAAAAAAAAAAAAGAAGAGGTAGGATCTTGGGAAATGCCTTTGCACAGAGAGAAGAATGGCCACAGAGATAGAAAGGTGGTGTCAGGAGGATTGTCTTCTTAAATGTGTTTTCTAGATGCGCTTGTGAGCAGTCTGTTGTGAGTACAGATTGGCCATCCATCTCTAAGAGAAGACAGGAGATGTCATATTTAGAAAGCTATGTCACTTCCGTTTCTGTTCAAGATGAATAAATCAACTCAATTCCAGATCACAGACTTTTTAAAATGAGATCTATACTTTTCCCGAGTCCTACCCTCATCTTGCTTCTGAGTGGAACCAACCAGCCAGATGATTGAGGTTGGGGCAGGGTAGTGGGGGAAGGTGTTCATGGAACACCCGCATGGAACATGCCTACTTGTTTTTCAGGAGTGACAACAGTGTTATCCATGACAACACTGATGATCGGCTCCCGCACATCCCTACCCAACACCAATTGCTTCATAAAGGCCATTGATGTGTACCTGGGCATCTGCTTCAGCTTCGTGTTTGGGGCCTTACTGGAGTATGCAGTTGCTCACTACAGCTCCTTACAGCAGATGGCAGTCAAAGATAGGGTAAGGATTTTGAGGGCGTGGCCTCTGACCCATCACTTGGACGGGTATGGACTGCTCTGAGGAGATGATCCGGGTTTGATTCCCTTTGTTCTGATGGATCTTATCCCCACTAAGGTGGGCACATTTGGAAGTCATGGTGCCCCTTGACCTAGGTTGTTCTTTTTACCCAGTAAAATAGGATATCAGACTTTAATTTTTTAGAGGAAACTATTATTCATATGCAACATGAAAGTATAAGAATAAGCATCTATAGAAGAAGAAAACAATATTAAAGTAGACATGCTTAGATGTTCACACTCTTTGGATTAATGTATAGTTGCTACTTAATTCTTGTGATGCCATTTTATATTCTTAAATTATACAAGTATCAGGTTATCAAAAAAAAATATGGGAGAAATTACTTTGTAACAAAATCCCAGAGACAAGGAGAGTAGAGTTGTCAGTGTAACTCAAAACCTCTTTGCTCCAGTGTGATGGATTGTTTTCCTCACACAGTAAGCAACAGGACACACCATTAACTGTTACTCTTTAGAGCTCTACCAGATCCTGGGGTTATTTGGAGTCTAAATTTAATAGAGATTAATGTACCGAAGCTCATACACACAAACAAACAAAAATAATAGGGATCTGATTGAGAAAAGTGTCACCTTAAGTAGTGTGCTAGGATCACAGCATCTAATAGTGAAGATGCAACCAGAAGAACCAGTGGCTTTGTTATAGTGTTTGGTTGTTGTGACCAATCCAAGCACCAAAGACAAAGAGCATTGTTACCACCAAGTGCAGAGTGCAATTTCATGTGTTTTCTTCCATGTAGACTTCCCTAATAACACACACCGATCCAGATTTACTAGATTGACAGGTGAAGGTTGGAGAATTCCCAAGATCTTCTCCAGAAGACACCAGTATGTCCCCTCATGTGTATGCATGTAATAACAGATGCACTATGGGTTATATGCTGTATTCTTCACATCTGAGTATCCCAAAACTAAGTAAAATGATACCAAAGTGGTAAAGCAACTCAGCCAAGATCTCAAATTGTCTGCTATCTGTACCTTGTTGACTAGTGGAAATTCCCCTGATTTGCAGGGGAATTTGTGTGTAACAAAGATTACATGACACATTGAGTTTACATTATCTCTAAGAATCTCTTCTCTCTGGAACAGACTAGAAATTTACCAAATACCTACTAGGTACATTACACAGTTTTATGCCACTTAATCTTCCCCTCAGTCTCACAAAGGAACAATTCATATCATTAGCATGTTTCAAACAAGGAAATCACACCTTCAAGGGACCTAGGTACGAAAATTTTAAATGATAACAGACTAAGATTTAGGCCCAGGTATAGTATCTTCACCACACACTGTTCTTCACCATACCATCTGTGTACTTCACTGTCTCCTGTCTTCTGATCTAACTATTGTCTATAAACCAGGGGCCAGCGAAGGACTCAGAAGTCAACATCACCAACATCATCAACAGCTCCATCTCCAGCTTTAAACGGAAGATTAGCTTTGCCAGCATTGAAATCTCTGGTGACAATGTCAACTATAGTGACTTGACAATGAAAGCCAGCGACAAGTTTAAGTTTGTCTTCCGAGAGAAGATCGGCAGAATCATTGATTATTTCACAATTCAAAACCCCAGCAATGTGGATCGATACTCCAAACTACTATTTCCTTTGATTTTTATGTTGGCCAATGTATTTTACTGGGCATACTACATGTATTTTTGAGATGCCATTGAACTCTTACATAGCATAATGAGGTTAAGGGTATTCTAGGACATGTGTGTGCACTTCAGCTTAGAAAGCTACAAATGGGCTGATGTAACAAGTATTCTAAGTTGTGTAGAAGCCCTAGTGTAACCAGATTCTATAATAGAGTCATTATAAGACAACCCTTTTCTTCTTCAATTTTTGGACAGAATACCCCCCACAGAACCCAAGACTGCAAACCTACTCAGGGCTATTTGCTCTCTGGATCCCTGGTCTGCATTCACTCCATAAAAATGTGGGAAGAAGATATATACATATATTAAGGGGTTTATTTTCTAAAGAATTCATAGTTCTACTGATTAAATCTCTGTGGTCCTTATAAGATGCTCTCTTGCCTATTTAAGGAGCAGTGTTTTCTAATTTTTGTTTTTCCTTGAAATATGAAATGTGGGTTTGTGTCAATTCACTGGTGGTTACCTTGCTTCATCAACCTAATACCAGATGGGTTCTTAGTGTTATTTAATACCACAGAAAAATTGTCCCCAAATTCTATTACATCCTATTATTGACAAATCAGATGTAAATGAATAAAATAAGTGGATCAATAAACTAAAAACAAAACAAAACAAAACAAAAACAAAAAACAAAAAAAAAACCCATAAACCCTTTGGAGTCCAGGGCTTTATGCCGCTTTTCTACGTATCTTATTATTTTGTCTTTATACACCTTAGTCCTAAACTATGTAAAAGCCCCTTTTCCACATCAGGAAAACAGGAGGAAGTTTTGAAACTTGTTCTAGGATTCCTAATACAGAATGCGTCCATGAAGACTTGCTGGGCCAAGTCTACTAGCTAGCCACCTTTACTCACACACTGGCTAGGTACCAATTAGACCAGAGAGTGCTCTGTCAGCCTGTCATCTCTGCTGACCTGTTGACAGATGCTGGGGAACATTTTGCTGGTGGCAAAGGCCCTACCTCCTTCCAGGAGGGGCTTTTATCCCTGTGCTCCAGTGACTAGGCAGGAGTGATGTCTACTAGATAAGAAGCTGCACTACCCGGACACAGGTAGCTTATCTTAAATAGTTACCTTTCCCCAACCTTTCTAGCTGGACTACTTTGAGTGACTTACCTTGCCAGGGCAGCAGAACACTGGCCCTGAACAGTCCTGACTGTTCTGAACGGTGGAAAGACATGTTGCACAACCCATGTGAGCTGTCTTTTCTGAGTTCAGCCAGGGTCACCCTGACCTAGTAGCTCTTGTGTGCCCCTCTCTCTCTTGCTCCACAGGAATGGCCTATACAAGGTTCCAATTCAGCCTCAATTATTTCAAAGACTGTTGCTGTCTTCAGCTCTTTCCCTTCCTTTTCTAATGAACCCTCAGCTTTCCCTGTCCTTTTTACAACAAGCCAGAACTGTAGATGTTCTTTCCTTTCATGTCGCTCACCCACGGGCTCTCCTTTTCATCAGCATGGTTCTGCCCATAATTATGTTTCTGTGAGCTTGAGTGCCTGGTGCTTAACAGATGTTTCTATTTTAGGATTCGTTTTGTTCATTGGAGCACACGCTTAAGCTAGGTGTAGTTGCACCATTAGAGTTCTTAGTAGAATCTCTTCATATTTTGTATCTGTCATATTCATTCCTAAGGGAAGGGATTAGGAGAGGGGAAGTATGGTTGAGTGATTAAGTCATATTTGTGCATTTTTTAAAAAATAAAAATGTTTAAAATATAACTTCACTTAGGCCTCATTTTAAGCTACAGAATAATAAAAGTTGTAAATATGTAAAACTATAAAATAAATACATCATATGAGCTACTGGGTAGTGATTGCAGAATAATGTGAACACGTTACAAATACAAAAGAAACATAGTATTGAAAGACCCACAAAGTGAGAACTCCCCCACATTCTGACTCAGGAGAGGCGACACCCCAAATCACTCACAAGAAACAACCTTGATGCAAACCGCAAGAGGACTTTTTATTCCAGGAGTACTCTGGGGCCCACAGTTGTACATCACGCAGGGGTAGAGGACCATGGACCCTGAGTAGCTGGGAAGGGGGGTATTTAAAGGGAAAAAAAAACCCACAACCCAAGAGGGTAGAGAGGATGGTATTGGAAAATGCCAAAAAATACCAGTGAAAAATCACAAGGGAGTACTAAAAATCACAAGGGGAAACTCCCTGCTTCTCAAGATTGTTCTCAAGATTTTAATCTAACTTTTGTAGTTGGCCAGTTCCTGGAACAGGGTCACTGAACTGGCTAACCTACATTCTTGGTGCTAGGGGGGTCTGAATTTTTCCTGGTCTTTCAGTATAGTGCTAATAGAGTGTCTCCATACCCCTCCCACCCCAGATAGCACACATTCACATTCACACGTGAGGAGAAGAAATACAATTTTTAGTATAAGAGTATTTTTTGAGAGAGAGGCAACCTTTAGATTTTAGAGCCACGCTGCTCTTTGGGTAGTAGGTGACAGCATTGGAATTCTTAGTAAAAACTGCTAATTCCTTATATCTGTCCCAAATATTCTCCTTATGTAGAGTATTATCTATACAAGTTTTATTTTAAATACTAGTTTTAGAGCAGTGGTTCTCAACTTTCCTAATGCTACAACCTTTTAATACAGTTTATCATATTGTGGTGAGCCCAACCATATAATTATTTTCATTGCTACTTCACAACTGTAATTTTGCTACTGTTATGTAAATACTTTTGGATATAATTTTGTTGGGGGGGTCGCAGCCTACAGGTTGAGAACCACTGTTTTAGGTAACTATATTAAGGACTTTATCAAATATCCAGATGAATGTTACCAGGTGCAGTAAGAAATATTCTAAGCCAGAGAAATATGGTTTTTAACTATCTTGTTATTGAGAATATCAAACGTCTCCATGGAGGGAGTTGTGTAACAATAGGAAGGCAGTCAATAACAAGCAAATGTCAGAAGGTTCATTTCCAATGCAGGCCGGGAAAATGAAGAAACAGAGAAACGACCACGGGAGGAACACAGTGCAGTGCGGGCCCTAGCCATGCAGGGAGGAGCACGGGAGGAACACAGTGCAGTGCGGGCCCTAGCCATGCAGGGAAGACCACGGGAGGAGCACGGTGTGGTGCGGGGCCTCAGTATCATATGTGGACAGTGACCTAACCTTAGATGCAGTTTAATGTCTAGGGTTGAGATATGACCTTTCTTCAATAGCGGGTGTTACTGTTTCAGGTACAGGACTGTCCTCAGCTGCTGGTACATAGTGACTTTTCATTAGTTCATGATACATATTGTTGCAAAGATCCTTAATTCTTTTTTTTTTTTTTTTTTTTTCGAGACAGGGTTTCTCCGTGTAGCCCTGGCTATCCTGGAACTCAGTCTGTAGACCAGGCTGGCCTGGAACTCAGAAATTCACCTGCCTCTGCCTCCCAAGTGCTGGGATTAAGGATCCTTAATTCTTAAAACAGACATTTTAAAAATTGACTTTTAGCACATGCTTTTGATTCCAGCACTCTGGAGACAGAGGTAGGTGGATCTCTGTGAGTTTGAAGTCAACCTTGTCTACAGAGCGTGTTCAGGACAGCCAGCGCTATTACACAGAGAAACCCTGTCTCGAAAAATAAAATAAAATAAAAATTGACTTTTAATGAATGTATAGGTAACATGATTTGACATGTGGTTGATATGATTTCTGTACCATTCCAAGGACTTAAATTTTTCTAAATGAATTAAGTTTTATCTATTTTTAATTTTAAAAATATAAATATAAGAGTATGGAGTGCCGGCTACTCTGTTCAGAATGTTTGCTGTTCTAGCAGAAGACTCAAATTCTGCCACCCACATGGAGGCTGACAATCGGCTGTAAAGCCAGTTCCAGAGCATTTGGTGCCTTTTCCTAGCATCCACAAACACGTTATAAATGTGATGCACACCTACATGCAGCCAAAACACCCATATACATCAAATAAAAATAATTCAAAAGCTGAGAGTAAAGCCCGTGCCTTTAATCTCAGACTCAAGAGGCAGGGGCAGACAAATCTCTGAGTTTGAGGCCAGGCTGGCCTACAGAACAAGTTCTAGGACAGTCAGGACTACACAGAGAAACCCTGTCTCAGTAATAATAATAATAAAAAAAATTAATAATAATAATAATAATAATAATAATAATAATAATAACTTTAAATAATATGTATATCATTACCCAGGAATGGTGGTGTGTGCATGCTGGATCTCAGTAAATTAGAGGCCTACTTGGTCTACAAATCAAATCCCAGGTCAACCTTGGCTACATGAGACCCGTCTCAAAAAAAAAAAACAAAAACCAAAACATTAAATTCTTTTTGTACGATCTGAAGAGAAACCAGAGTAAATTCTTTTTGTAAATTTATTTGTATACTTATTTATGTTTTTTGTTTGTTTTGTTTTGTTTTTTGAGACAGGGTTTCTCTGTACAGCCCTGGCTGTCCTGGAACTCAATTTTGTAGACCAGGCTGGTCTCGAACTCAGAAATCCTCCTGCCTCTGCCTCCCAAGTGCTGGGATTAAAGGCGTGCACCACCACCACCCGGTGCATTTGTTTTAAAAAAAAAAAAAAAAACAAAAAGAAAAACAAAAACAAAAAGCATTGAGTCCAATTCTAATTCACATTTTTAAAAATAATATATACAAGTGGGGAAAAAGAAAAAATATCAGAGGTAATTCTAAGATCATGAAAAAACAAATCCGGGGACTTTGCACCTTGAGATGCCAGGCTAAACAGTTGTGCCTGTTACTCTCAGGTTTTCTAGAGTGGCTTTGAAAGGGACAGGCTGCTCTACGGTTTACCTGAGTCAGGGAACTGAATGCAAGCAAATAGGCCTAAGTGAACACAAAAGAATGCCTAATTGTTTAGAAGGAAGAAAACTTGCTAGTTGAATAAGGAAATGCCCAGATTCGCCATCTGGGAAAATCCTTTGGGAATAAACAATAAGTAATAATAAACAGTTGTCTCCTGCCTTTGATGTTGCCATCCGCCTGCTATAAGCAGATGGCTCTCCTCCACCAGGTAATCATGGGAGGTTTGTAGATGCAGAGAGGTGCTTCTCGGTGATGAAAATTAAAGTCTCATAGAACACACTGCTAACATAGAAACAAATGCTTATGGATATTCCTAGCAGCCCAGGAGATTGAGCGTCACAATTGCGATTTATTTGAGCAGACTTTGAGTGGAGTGGAGTGGCTCACAGCTTTCAGTGACCATCCATCTAGTCTGTTTATAGTGGTGCCTTTCCAGGATCTAGGGGGGAAACAAGACTATTCTATTTGGAAATTTGAAGATAAATTTTAAAAATATATCTGCATAGCTGAATGCTCATCTGCTTCCCCATGACCGTTGAGGGCTTAAGTGTTTGTAAGCATGCTGTGTATTCTTCTATTAGTGAAAACAGGCCAATATCCAAGAGGTCTTGGGAGTTGAGTGGTTCACATCTTTCTGCCTTGGCCTGCTTCCTTCTCAAATAAAGGCAGGTGGATGTTGTTATTAAGATCCCCAGGAAGGTCTAAGGAGATGTCATGCAAGCATGAGGATCTGTTTTCAATTCTCAGAACCTCCAAAAAAAATCCTGACGTGGTCACACTCTTGTAAGCCGAGCCCTGTGAAGTAAGTGCTCTGTGAAGGAAGAGTGCAAGGGCTTCCTGGCTATCAGCCAGCCCAGCTCCTGTTGTAGGGAAACATCCTGCTTCAAGGGACTATGACAAAGTGACAGAGCAGGACACTCTACGTGCACACAAACACACACACCATACAGCACATATCAGACACAAATGCACCAGTTAAACACATATACACATAAGCACTTACCTACATGTACACACACAGCAAAGCCAAGCATGACGACTGTAATCCTAGCACTGGGCAAATGAAAACAGGAGCCAAGGGCTGGTGAGATGGCTCGGCGGGTAAGAGCACTGACAGCGTTTCTGAAGGTCCTGAGTTCAAGTCCCAGCCACCACATAGTGACTCATAACCACCCGTAATGAGATCTGGTGCCCTCTTCTGGTGTGTCTAAATAAATATTTAAGAAAGAAAGAAAGAAAGAAAGAAAGAAAGAAAGAAAGAAAGAAAGAAAGAAAGAAAGAAAGAAAGAAAGAAAGAGAAAACAGGAGCCAATCTAGCTGAGTTAACAAAGTCCAGGTTTAGTGAGAGACCCTGCCTCAAAAAGCAAGGTGGAGAGCAATTGAGGAAGACACCCAATATTGAACCTCTGCCCCATATGCACATATACAGGTACATATACATACCACACAAAACCCACCCCCAAATTCTATCTCTTTCATCCATCAGTCTCTCTTTCTGCCTTTTATGGTTTGAATCTGATATGTTCCCCACAAAGCTCATGTTTTGAACACTTGTTCCCTAGCTGGTAGCAATACTTTGAAAGGCTGAGAAACCATTAGGAAGTGGGACTTAGGGGCTAGAGAGATAGCTCAGTGGTTAAGAGCACTTCCAGAGGTCCCAGGTTCAAATCACAGCAGCTACATGGCATCTCACAACTGTCTATAACCCCAAGATCTGGCACCTTCACGTAAGCATACGTACAGGCAAAACACCAATGCACATAAAAAAAATGCAAAGGAAGTGGGACTTATCTCGAAGGAGATCCCTAGGCCTTTTAAAGATTATACCTGTCCCTGGTTGCAACCTGCTCTCTACTTCTTGTTTTTGTTTTTTAATCTGTTTGGGAGGTGTGTGTGTGTGTGTGTGTGTGTGTGTGTGTTGTGTGTATGTGTGTATGTATGTATGTATGTATACATGTCATGGAGGCCAGAAGAGACTGCCATATCCCTGAAACTGGAGTTACAGATACAGCTGCGCTGATACAAAAGCAACTAGCATACTGCCATCACTTAGCACACTTCGAAAGTATTTCTTTTACCTTTTCTCTATACAGTCTCATAGGGAAGGGAGTGTAGTAAGAATGGAGTTTAGAATGCTGTCTGTAGGGTTGGCCCTCGGCTGACATGGGACAATCTGGGTCTGAGGGAGGTTCCATCATTTTATTTTATTTTATTTTATTTTATTTTATTTTATTTTATTTTATTATTGCACTATTTAAATGTTTTATTTCATGTCAGCTGGGGCTCCGTCCTCTCGATGAGCTGCTGGGGCCAGCACGGGTCCTTCTTCTTGTTCAGCTTGGTTTCTGGGAAGATCTCATTCAAGTCATCAATGGTCATCTGGTTAACAGGAATTATGTTCCTCATTTTCTCCAGCTGCTTCTCGTACTCCTGGATCCTGAGCTGAGATCCAGACACAAACTCAGCACAGTTCTTCACATTCTCCTTCTCCTCCTGGTCCACCAGGGCTGTGTATTTATCCTCAGGCACAGGAATCTTCAGGGCGTTATACTTCTTTTCAAAATCAAAATCTGCTGAGTCTTATGAGTCCTCTAGAACACTAGATGCCTCTAGAGGCCTCTAGTCCATTCTAGAGCAGTGGTGCTCAATCTTCCTAATGCCACAACCCCTTAATACATACAGTTCCTCATATTGTAGTGACTCCCTAACCAGAAAATTTATTTCATCACAACTTTGTAACAGTAACTTTGCTACTGTCGTGAATTGCAATATAAATGTGCAACCCCTGTGGAGGTCGAGACCCACAAGTTGAAAACCACTGTCCTAGAGACTCATTCCTCTGGAGATGGTGTCAAGGGCTTTAAAGCCGTGCTTCCCACATCTCACTAACCATAAGACTCATCAGTGCACAATGCAGCGTTATAGGAAACTGATCCTAGAGTCTTACCCTAGGCCCGGGAGTCTCTCTCTCCCCCCCCCACAATGTGCGTGTGCGTGTGTGTGTGTGTGTGTGCGCGCGCGCGCGTACGTGTGTGTGCGTGTACGTGTGTGTGCGTGCGCGCGTGTGCGCGTGCGCGCGCGCACGCGCGCGCGCGCGTGTGTGTGTGTGTGTGTGTGTGTGTGTGTGTGTGTGTGTATAAACAGATGTCAACTGCAAATGCCTCAGTACAAAAGGAAAACAGCTGGAAGAAAACTATTTTCGGAGAACTTTTCAGGGAAAGATTATACAGTGTGTCTGTCACATGGAAGAGTCTGGTTGAATACATGAATAATGTATGCAGCAGACAGGAAGCAGGGTTGGGTTTTTTTTCCCCTTTGTCTCATTTGAATCTTCTATGTCAGTGTCAAGAAGGAACAGGTAAAAGTCTATGTCTGAAAAGACGCAACAGAACAAAATGGCATCCAACGGTAAGACTGCAAATGAACAGCGAGGCAGTGTCCGAGGGAGGAGCTGCCCTTCACTCCAGTCCCTGGTGTTTGAGACACTGAGGTGTAAACCAAGTGAAGGAGCCAAAGAACATCCCAGGAGAGCAAATCCCACCCCACGTGGCCGGCCGTGTTCAGCTTTTACAGTGGGTGGGAATGGCAGGCAGGTAGAATACCTTGTAGATACCTCTTGAGGAGGTCAACTATACAACTCCAAAGCCTCCTTTAAAAACTGACAGGGGCGGGGGCGGGGGGGG
>NC_034603.1:2487838-2489077 GCF_900095145.1 Mus pahari | reverse complement strand
GGAGAGTTGTCAGATAGGAATGAGAAGGAGCACACCTGAGAAACAGGAATGCTTCAGACCTGTGACTTTCAGAAGAGGGGGACTCCAAACACTGATCTCTCTCATTCTTTTGTTCGCTTGTTTGTTTCTCAAGTCAGGGTTTCTCTGTGTAGCCCCAATGTTCTATGCTGGTCTCCAGTTCAATGACCGCCTGCCTCTGCCTCCCAAGTACTGGGATTAAAGGCTCCTTTCTCACTCTTATGGCTTCTGGAAGTCTGACCCCAATCGTCTGTGTGTTGCAGTAAAGGCAACGGCCTCACCCTCTGGATGTGCATGTTACCTTTGTGAATTAAGACATTTGTTTAATTTCTCAAATGTTACAGGATGCCTTAAAGCTGGTCTTTTAGATTGAACCCTTTCACAGACATCTATGACAAACAAACAAAATATGGCTCTGTCCTCATAAAATCCGGGGCTGAGGCACGAGGGTAAATAGTCTCTAAGAGAGACTTCTTTGAAAAGTAGGCAGATACGTCCCTGATGGATTTTGCTTTTCAATAACAAGTTATTGAACCAATTCACCAAACTATATCTTGAAGAATCAAACAGCTCTCGATCATAAATCAAATCTTGTCTATGAAGCAGAACAAAGGAAACGGAGAGGAAGAGGGTGGCAAGCGATAACCACAGGTGCCACCAATAAAACTTCGACTCAGATGCCGTGGCATTCAGAGTCTCCTTCCTTAGAAAGCAATAATAAATGAATCTTCAGAATGTAAAGAAGTCCCAGGAGAAATTATCCATTTATAAGGATATGAGATGTGTACCTTTTCTGGATTTGTACATTGCTTACATCCTAACAAAATGTTCTAATCCATTTCACAGTGGGATTCAAAGGCAAATTCTCCACCAGGGAAATACAAGTTTGTTTTCTATCTACTGTAGTAATTTAATATAATTTATCAAGTTACTTTTTTTCCACAAAGAATTCAGCTGTATACCCTTTCACACTTATCCCAATAGACTAATCCAAGCTTAATTTAGTGTAGGAACCCAGAAATGAGAGGCAGGGGACTTGGACTCTGCCATTAACTTAATCTCTATTTGCCTAAGTTTCCTAATATATCAAATGGGACAAAAGCATTTACCCTTCCTAGTTCACAGGTTTGTGGGAGGGTTAAAAATAAGATTAAAAATATGAGCTGGGCGTGGTGGCGCACGCCTTTAATCCCAGCACTCAGAAGGCAGAGACAGGCAGAT
>NC_034603.1:2476532-2487833 GCF_900095145.1 Mus pahari | reverse complement strand
GATTTCTGAGTTCGAGGCCAGCCTGGTCTACAGAGTGAGTTCCAGGACAGCCAGGGCTACACAGAGAAACCCTGTCTCAAAAAACCAAAAAAAAAAAAAAAAAAAAAAAAGGTGTTTTGGAAATGTGACATAATTCATTTAAATGGGTGCTAACTAGTTGGACCGGTGATCACACACACATATCATTTACATCTCTAGAGAGTTAGACTTCAGAAATAGCTAGGACATCACGTGGTCCAATCAGTCTATTCCCATATTAATATAGGTAAGGGTCAGAGACCACAAGATGCATCCCAGATGAGACACAGCACAACCACGTCTAAAAGACATGCCGCCTAAACCCAGAGTTCTCTTCATTCGTTCCTGCCAGCTCCCCCAAAAGGATGCAATGCATGCACTTCAGATTCTGTCTACCAAGAGCCAGGGTTATAAGACTACAGTATATCAGTGCAAGGAAAAGCTACAGTTCCATGAAGAAAGACACTGTGCAATGATCTGTTACCTGTGATTCCACAGTCCCTCTCCCTCTGCCAGAACTATTTTACCCCCAAATGAGAGGTATCTTTGGACTCTTTGCCATCAAACATCATTCTTCTTTCCAAAGGAATTTTAAATACTTGTTTTTAAGTACAGAGGAGCCAGCTTTTCACCCCCTGCCTCTAAAAGAACCTACAGAGATCACAAAGATATATTTGACCCAGCTCAGATGCTCCAAGAATACAGTTCAGAAGACATCCCACTTCATTACCACAGAGGGAAGAGCCTAAGAATCTGATTCCTTCAGCACCATGCAAGTGATTGTTTTTAAGATGTGTTTGTTGTATTCACAATGCCAGCAATGAATCATTTGCATTCTTAAAGGTAAGTTGCATGTTCTGACACTGTAACCGGTGGTAAAAGTATTTCAAATTATCTCCCATTTGCTTACTGTATTAAACAAGAGAGTACATAAAAAGCAATAAAGTTATATCTTTATCAGAAAAGCATATGGTGCTTCAGCAAGCACTGCACTAGCGTGCCATTGTCTGCTCAAAGTTTTATAACGTTTTCCAGATTGAACACTGGCATAAAACAACTTGTATGCAGTTTGCTTGGGGAAAATATTAAGAATGATTACCATAATGCCGTCCACCAGTGGCTTCTCATTTTGCTTCTTCTCCAATATTGTAGATAGATGCTATGAGTCACATAAAACAGCAGGAGTCCTGGTTGCGAAGACACCAGTCAACAGCAATTTATTAAAAGCCAACCACAGCTGGGCGTGGTGGCACACACCTTTAATCCCAGCACTCGGGAGGCAGAGGCAGGCAGATTTCTGAGTTCGAGGCCAGCCTGGTCTACAGAGTGAGTTCTAGGACAGCCAGGGCTACACAGAGAAACCCTGTCTTGAAAGAAAAAAAAAAAAAGCCAACCACGTACCAAGGACCTCATCTGTCTCTTGCCCTGACTCTAACCCTCTAAGATGGACACTATTAACTCATTTTACAAACAAGGGAAGCCGTGACTCATTGAAGTTAGGTGGTTGCCTGGTGGCTATGTTCGTGGGAAGTTATGGTATACATGGGAAGAGCTGGGATTCAAACCTGGTGTGTTTGGACTAGGACTTTATTCAGCATGTTTATTTACTTCTCACAAGTTGTCAGAAGTCTCCCAAATATGAACCTGTTGGACAATAATAAGCATGAAAGAAGGGAGAGCAAACGATAGGAGCACATCTCCTTCTCCTTCCTACCTTAGACAAGCTGGCTGAACTCACAGATCCCCCAAACAGTAGCTCATCAGGCTGCCATGGACGTGAAATGGACACACTGAATTGACCTTGTGAGGAGCTCCAGCTGTGGACTAGAGCTGTTGACCTGAGTCCACTTGGGTTTAAGTCCTGGTCCTGCCCTCCATCGAAAAGGTCTGTGACCCGATTTAACCTCATTCAGCTTTATTTCCTTCTCTGTAGAGAGCCACCATGTGATACAACATGTCTGATGCACACAAAGATGCGAGGTGTGCAGAACGCTTGCTGCCGCCGACGTTGGCATGCTGCTGGGTGCACGGTAAATGATAGCTCTTTTTATTGGGACTACTGCTGAGAGGTTGCTGTATAAAAATAAAAGACACATTATTGGGGAAAACAAAACAAAGCTCGTAGGATCTGGTTTAACTGGCTTTTGTTGGCACCTAATGGATCCAGTCCTCTAGATTTAGGAGCATCTTAAAAACAAGAAGAGGGTATCAAGCACCAGGTTTCCATTTTCAAAAACAGATGCTCTTTTTTTTTTTTTTTTGTCTCAGCAAACACTAAAGTCAGCCTGACAGCTTAAAATAAAACCCACTTGCTCCCTCCTGACTGCTGAAGTAGATTAGTATCACTGAAAGTGTGACGAGTTCCTGGAATTTGTAATTAGTATGTCAGTCCCTCATTGTGGACCCTAGGCTTTTGTACTTTTACATAATAATCTTTTAACTCCTATTTACACCATTCCCAAACTCTTCTAAAAATAAACAGATTACAGCAACATCAAACTACATACAGGGGTTACTGACAATAAATATCAACCTGGTTCCATGCAAAACTGAAACAGGGACCGATTTGCATGAATCTGCTGCTCAGGGAAGTTCTAGGAGACTTGCAACCCATTACTTGTTTGCTTTCTTGCTTGTTTTTGGAGACAGAGTCTCTTTAGGTATTTCTGGCTGTCCTGAAACTTGTTATGTAGACCAGGCTGACCTTGAACTTACAGAAATCCTCTCAAGTGCTGGCTTTGAAGGCATACACCACCATGCCTATCCAATCTTTTTGCTTAGGCCTTGCTGCTGGAGAACATGCAGATGTCCTTAAGAAGAAAGCACTTACATTAGTTTGTTTTTGCATTCTGTAATAAGATCCCTAAAGCAGGATAACACTCTGAAGGAACAAGGTTTATCGTTTATAATTATGGGTACGAGAAGTCTAAACAGCAAGGTGGGGTTCAGGCAAGGGTGCATTCCAGTGTGGTAGATGGCTATGATGAGGGCACCTTTAAAGAAATAGATCACATCACAAAGCAGGAAGCAAGAGGGTGACCAGTGTTTGGCCTTACTCTTATTAAAACTTGCTCTCAAGTGAGCAGAGTTTACAATATGGTTCAAGCAAAAGTTGTTTAAGAAAGGTTTTGCTAAATATTGCCCACAAGGCTGGGTCACCACAGACGTACTTTCCACTTAATTTTCAGTTCCCAGGAAGGGTTTTTATCTTTTCTGTGCAGTTCAAGTCTTTTCTTTTATAGACTACAGTGGGGCAGGTATATGAGAAAATTGTTGGAACCACATTGATACTTGAAACATGTATGGGAAATAAGAAGACATAGACTTTGCTAAAAACATATTTGGAACTAGATCTTTTCTTAATGTTTAGATATTAAAGGAATCATGACAAGTAACTCTTTCTTAAAACTTAATAAGACAAAAGACAGATGAAAGCCCGAAGTCTGAGTTTATATCTTTGAAACCTAACCTTTCAACTCGGGTGAGGAACTAGACTTTGGGAGCTTTGCAGGGGAACCCTGATTCAGCCTGTAGAAGAATGCAAGCACAAGACATGACAGGGCTCAACATTTAGTACTTCATGCTTTAAAAAGTGTTGCCATGGCATGGAGAGATGTTCAGCATGTAAGAACATGTACTGTTCTTCCAGGGGACCTAATGTTCAGCATGTAAGAACATGTACTGCTCTTCCAGGGGACCTAATGTTGAACATGTAAGAACATGTACTGCTCTTCCAGAGGACCTAATGTTCAGCATGTAAGAACATACATTGGGCTGCTCATAAACCATCTATAACTCCAGTATGTGGTTTATATCACTCTAACAATTCCAAGGAGGTCTAACACTTCTGACCTGCGTAGACACCTGCATTCGAACGCATGTAATACCTCCCAACACACACATATCCATAATTTAAAGATAAATCTTCCTTTAAGTGGCACCACCTGTATTTGGTGATTTGCATGGTTGTAAGTTAATTTTTCCTCTTCCCCTTCTTCCTCCAAACAACCCAAGAGTTTGCTAGCACCGCCATAATAAATACCATACAACAAAAAGCTCAACAGAAATTATTGTCCCACAGTTCAGTTCATTAGCTGTAATGGTTAATATTAGTTGTCAGCTTGATAGGATCTAGGGGACAAGCCTCTGGGTATGCCCTTAGATCAGGCTAGCCTCTGGGTTATGTGTGTGAGGGATCATCTGGATGGGGTTGAGGTGGGATGATCCATACTGAGCTACTGAGCGTGGACACAGCACCATCTTGTGGTCTAGGGTCCCAGACTAAATAAGAAGGAGAAAGTCTTAGCCGCTTCCTCCTACAGAGACAATGTGACCAGCTCCCTCAAACCCCTGTCCCCAGGATAACCTTAGCCCATGAGCCAAAAATAAACCCTTCTCCATTAAGCTGATTTTTTTCCCAGGCATTTTGGTCTATCAACAAAACAAGTGTGTGTCACAGTAAGGTAGAAGTCCTTGAGCCAAGGTTACTTCTAAACCTTCTATCCTTGGCTCAAAGGCGATTATCTTATCCCCGTCTCTACACAAGCTTCTCATTATACGGGTTCTACGTCTAACTTTTTCTTACAAAGACACCAGGCACTGTGGATTTGAACCCACTCTATTGCTCTTATTTTCACTTAATCATCCCTCTACAGGCCTTATCTCCAAATACAGTCCGAGTTTGGGGTAATGGTGGTTGGGACTTTAGCTCCAGTTCCAAATATAGCTTCTCTCACTGATCTCTCAGAAGAGCGAGCAGTTGCTCTGGGCCCTGTTTAATTTTCCGCATTATTAAAACAAGAATGAGAAAGCTTAAGGCCTCTACTGAGCTGTCTCCTGCCCTTGCTTCATGCCCAGTTTGGGTTGGGTTTGGTTGTTTCTTTTTTGTTTTTGTTTTTGTTTTTGTTTTTGTTATTTTTTTGGTCTAGTCATTAGCTCTTGCTGTGTTTTCCCCAACTCAGACAGCTTTTGTTTCTCAGCCTTTCGCTCCACCCCTTTCCTTTCCAGAGAGCTGCAGAGAGCAACTTGGCACTTCTCTACAGACTCTTAGGGTCCACCTGTGTAGAGTATTGTTATATAGGATAAGCTCCCAGAGCTGGAGCAAAGAAGGCCACCCCAAGTGCCACGGTTGTCTTCAAGGATGGGGCAGCATGTGTCAGCTTTGGCCTCTGACCTGACACAGCTGGGGCTATTGCCCACTGAGGAACCTGCCTGCATCCATTTTGAAGGCAGGAGCCACACCTTGTATTGTTAAAAATAAGCTTCTGTCAGTTTCCTGGAACGTGACCGGTCCCAACCTATGACCTTGATTTGGAGAAACGAACGCCTAAGCCTTCCCTAACCCCTCCCTAATCACAAATTGACTACTTGATGAAGGCTGGCTTTTGTGTTTTGTTTGTGTTTTTCGATTTCCTTAAAGCTCTATTATCTTCTGTAAACCTGCTTTGAAGGACTAGTGATTTTACTCCTTAAAAGAGTCCTACGGGCTGCTCTCTTTAACCCTTCTTAAGAGGCAGTCGCTGGTCAGCTCTGGGATCCCACTCCAAAAAAAATCAAGTTTGCTTCAAATTTGGCTCAAAATCCTAGTGGTCATCTGTGGTGGTTTGAATATGGTTAACCCAGGGAGTGGCACTATTAGGAGGTGTGGTCTTGTTGGAAGAAGTGTATCAGTTTAGGAGTAGGTTTTGAGATCCTTCTCCTGGCAGCCTTCAGATCAGTGTAGAACTCTCAGCTCCTCCTGAGCCATGACTGCCTGGACACTGCTATGCTCCCACCTTGATGATAATGGACTGAACCTCTGAACCTGAAAGCCAACCTCAATTAAATGTTGTCCTTTGTAAGACTTGCTTTGGTCATGGTGTCTCTATACAGCAATGGAAACCCTAAGGTCTTATTCTCCCACAGAGGGATTAACACCATCTAATCTTAACCAGTAATTTCCTCACTACTGAGACTCTCCCATCATATTGCCAAGATTTAAAACCCACAGAATCCCAAGGCTCTTGATACTGTTGACTAGGACACACTCTCAGAGCTGGAGCGAAGAAGGCCACCCCAGGTACAGTGGCTGTTTTCAGGGATGGGGCAGCACTTGTCAGCAGAAGCCCCATACCTGACACAGCTGGGGCTATTGTCCTTGAATTATGAACAATGGACTTTGGCAGCAGCTTTCCTCAGAACTGGGACCTAGCTGGAGGGCATGGAAAGGCACTCGGCTTCTCTAAAGGAAAGCTAGACACACACACACACACACACACACACACACACACACCACTCCTTTTAAATTACCTAGTTATGGGATAGGAATGATAAGGGGAAAATGACGATGAAAAGTTGCTCTTTTATGTATCTGACCTTCTGGGAGCCTATATGTTTTAGGGACAGATAACTTCCCAATGAGACTTTTTATAATAAAGCTTTCATTG
This sequence comes from Mus pahari, assembly GCF_900095145.1. Lineage (NCBI taxonomy): Eukaryota > Metazoa > Chordata > Mammalia > Rodentia > Muridae > Mus > Mus pahari. The sequence continues at coordinate 2,481,390 of NC_034603.1, read as the reverse complement.
CTTTCAAAAATATTAACTTTTGCAGTTCTTCCAGGTAGATCAAAGGGACCCTGCAGTTACGGTTACAATATCCTAAAGATTTAGCTTCTCCATAATAAGAGGTAAGAGCCTTAGCATTGCCATAGGCCAAAACTATATTATTTGAAATGAAAGCTCTCATAAATATCCAACTATGAAGTCACTATCTATCAACTGCTGTTATATAAACAGGTCAGAGCTAAGTCCCCCATGAGTCAATAATAGAGCTGCCCCGAATTGTGTCCAAAACTCACAAATTAAACAAGTCCTTGCTCTGTCACCCAATTTTTGGAAGCCAAGCTTAGTTTGGATTGTTTAGATTGTTTTAGGTTGTCACAGAGTAGGAGGATCCAAGTAAGGAGGCCTCATAGAGCCTGAATTCTTCACACATTTCCATTCTGCTAAATGGGTGGACCTTCCTTGGGCTCCATATCTTCCCCAGAGTAAGAAGCTAAGTCCTTTGAAAGAGCTCTGTGGCATCCAGCAGCCCACTGTTGTTTCTACGTTCCCATGGTTTCCCCATATGACCAGGCAGAGAAAAAGCCCTAGATTTCCAGAGCCAAATACTCTTGTTTCTCTTGCACAGCTTTTTTGGGAGCAGCCCTCACTACAGAGTTACTTCTCTGAGCACTCACTCGGCACCTGGTTTATCAGTTATGTTCAAGGAAAAGATGCCAACTGGGGATAGGTGGAGATGCTCCAAGGAATGCTGCTCCAAGCAGTGTGAACCCATCAACAAATGCATTCTAGGAATAGTGGGTAAATACTGCTACTACCAATTCACACACACACACACACACACACACACACATACACATGATATGTCTTAGTTGGGATTTTCATTGCTATGAAGAGACACCATCAATGACCAAGGCCAACTCTTTTTTTAAATATATATTTTTAAAGTTTTTTTTAAAAATTATTTGTTATATATATGAGTACACTGTAGCTGTCTTTAGACACACATCAGAAGAGGACCTCGGATCCCATTACAGATGGTTGTGAGCCACCTAGTGGTTGCTGGGAATTGAACTCAAGACCTCTGGAAGAGCAGTCAGTGCCATCTCTCCAGCCCCAAGGCAAGTCTTTTTTTAGGCAGGGGAAAAGAGAGAAGGTAGAAAGGGAGAGAGAGAGGCCGGCCATGGCCATGTAGAGAGAGGGGGGAAGGGAGAGAGAGAGAGAGAGAGAGAGAGAGAGAGAGAGAGGAGGGCTAGAAAGGAGAGTAAGAAAGGTGAGAGCTTAAAGAGCCAAGGCAACTCTTTTTTTTTTTGTTTTGTTTTTAAGACAGGGTTTCTCTGTGTAGCCCTGGCTGTCCTGGAACTCACTTTGTAGTCCAGGCTGGCCTCAAACTCAGAAATCCACCTGCCTCTGCCTCCCAAGTGCTGGGACTAAAGGTGTGCACCACCAAGTCCAGCTGAGTTCTACCTGTCTTGATCTGAAGGTGGCTTCTGCAGGCAGCAGCAATCTTTGCTAAGGAGGCTCTGTCTTCCACAGTGGGTGGAGCTTGAGTACTCAAAGCCCCGCCTATAGTGACACACATCCTCCAACAAGACCACACCAAGCATATTCAAGCCAGCACATATTTAATAGTAGTATTATTCCATTACTATTATTATTATAAGCCATCATTGTTATGATGTGCCAGATCCTGACACAAACTTTTTTGTTAAATTGACTCATCTAATCCTTATAATAGCCTAAGAAGTAAGGACTATTTTAATCTGCATTCCAAGACGGAGAAGACAAACTGCAACCTAGTAGCAGAAGTGAGACCCCAATAGGCCAATTGGCTTCTAGATCCGACTTGTAACTTATTTCTATGTGCAGTACCTCAACTGATCCATAACTACCCATCCCTATCAAGCTGCCATCATCATCATCATCGTCCTCTTTTCACATTTCCCATTCCAGGTTCTGGAACATGACAGTCATATGTTTGTGATAATCTATACTCAAATCATAATCCTTTTTCTCAAGTCTGAGATTTTTAAGTAGGAAGGCACCAAGATCTTGCCTTTGGAAGGTGAATGCAAGTCACCTCAATGAGTGGTAAAAAAAAAAAAGAAAGAAAGAAAGAAAGAAAAAAAAAGAAAGGAAGGACGTGAAGGCTCCCAGGGAAGAGGGAGGAGGAGCAAGAGAATGGGTGAGGAGGAAAAAAAAAAAAAGAGAATGGGTGAGGAGGAAGAAGAGGAGGAAGTTTATTGTAGATAAAAGGGAGAGCAAAGCTAGAGGCGAGGAAAACTGGGAGAGTCCTGAGTCAGTGGAGGGGGGAGGGGAAAGGAGGGGAGGGGAGGGGATGGGAGGGGAGGGGAGGGGAGGGAAGGGTAAACAAAAGGGCCTGGTAACCTAAGAACTGGAGTAAAACTGTGAAGGTCAACTGAGGGAAGTAGCCCAGCCCCAAGGCTTGGAGAAGTTTAGGGTAGAGGGTGGGGCATGGCAGCCACACCCTGTAACCTGTCCGGTTTGAGACCTAACACTCAAGAAGATGCCCAGAGTCACGGTTAGCACTAAATCTGCATACACCGTTTCCTTCCATTACATACCTGTGATAAAACTGATTTTACAAATTAAGTTTTAAGGACAACAATAATAAAATGGAACAATCATATAGAACTATGCAATAGTAAACAATGTATGAGCATGTTCTCTCTCTCTCCCTGTTAACATCCATCGCATATATTTGACCAGCTATGAATAATAAACCTGCAGTAGGTGAGACTGTGGCTGAGATGAAGGCATGGGATAAAACAGGCCTGGAGAGATGGTCTGGTGATCAAGAGGACCCATTCCCAGAACTCACATGGCAGCTGACACGCATTTCTAACTCCAGGGCTAAGGGATCTGCAGATGATTCTTATCTACAAGAAGAGAAGTGTGCTGAGCACGTTGACTTTGGACTTCAAGGCTGTGAAGTTGTGAAAAATGGATTTCACCGGGCAGTGATGGTACACACCTTTGATCCCAGCACTTGGGAGGCAGAGGCAGGTGGATTTCTGAGTTCGAGGCCAGCCTGGTCTACAGAGTGAGTCCTAGGACAGCCAGGGCTACACAGAGAAACCCTGTCTTGAAAAACAAAAACAAAAACAACAAAAACGAAAAATGGATTTCTCTCAAGTCACCACACCATGCTGTGTTGTTATAGCAAGCCTGGGCAAGTTAATGTGCTTGAAACATCCAGCACAAGTTGGGCTTATTCCTGGTCCCAAGTCAAATAACACCATCCCTCCTTTCAACCCTATACCTCTAACGCTGAGCTCAGGGTCGAGCGTCTGCTATATTCTCTATATGTTTGCTGAATGACTGGAGGAATGAATGAACCATTTACTCTCCTCAGGCACAGGGCATCTTCTGTGCACATTACTTCTAAAAACTGGAGAGCGGGCTAGGATAGAGTAACCATGCCAGCGAGAGTTTAGCACTATCCAGAGAAAAAGAAAGGGGGACCCTCTGCAGCAATCAGGATTTAGAAAAACTGAAACAACTCCCCATAACACAGATCTGTGGTATTTCCCAGTTCTTTCGAATACATTTAATGCTGCACATGGAGAATAATGGCATCATTATTTAATCCAGAATACAATAACAACAACAGATGGCTCATGTGGGTGCACAAGTTCCCTGCAGAGAATTTAATGTGCATGTTGCCTTTATCCACACATACAACTAAGGCAGTTCGAATAGGGGCCAGTCCATTGGTGTGGCCTGCAAATAGAATGTGGATGCCTATGGTGGTTATAACAGCAAAGGGTGGGGGTGACAAAGAAAGCCCAAGGGTATAGCTGTGACTCCACTTAAAACTAATGCATTCCTTCATTTTAATCCTCTGCAAAAGTCCAAAGAAATATCTGCTGCTCCTGAAAGACTGCTGCCATCCCTGGTAGATACTCATCAATTATTATTAAGTATTGCATAGTTCAGGTCAAGATATAATATGTCTGAGAAAAACCGTGGCACCTCCTTTTAATCTTGCGTAGAAAACAATTAAAGTATATAAAGCACATTATTAAAATATGTAAAATTTATAATTTAATTATAAGATTGCATGGCTTTATGATCTAATAGTTCTGCTGTATTTTGCATATTAGTGAACAATTGCTTTCTTAAAGCACACAGTAGAATCATTTACTTGATGCTGGCGAATAAGTTAATTATGGATTCCCAGTATATGACTAATGGATTTAATAATCACTTTACTGTAGAATTAACTTATACTTCCCTGTGCTTATAGCACTAATGATGATATTCATAAAAGTTATATTTTTTAAATGTAAGATTGGCACAAGAAGGGAAACCAGTGTATAACTTGGCTTTAGATCTAGCAGTTCTAAATAGGTCGTTCTGAGCCGTCAAGGGCTTCTTCTGGCCCTGACATAAATCATTCCTGTTCTCTTTACCCCTCACCCCCACCACCAACTCTGCCTCCATTGGCTTTATTAAGGGAATTTATTTTATTTAAGGGAAGACGAAATGCTTGCCAGATGCATTCAGTGGAACTCCTGTGTATTTTTGTACCCTCGCTTGTGAGTTCAGTGTGGATTCTTTGCTTCTGTCCTCTTTATTGCACACGGGGAAGACCCAAACAGGCCAAGAGCACTCTGGGATGCCCCAGGCCCTCTCTTTATCCTAGTTTTATGGGTTGAAGCCACTCAGTCTTTCTCCTTCATCCAGAACAAACTACACTAGTAAAAAAAAAAAAAGATAACAGAGATGGTCTTTGTTAAGGAAAAGAGTCCCTACTCAGTCTTCCACATTACTATTAGCACCTTTGACACCTTCAGGAACACCTGTTCTCTCTCTCTCCCTCTCCTCTCTCTCTCTCTCTCTCTCTTCTCTCTTCTCT